>NC_039362.1:4678587-4931087 GCF_003573695.1 Papaver somniferum
CTTATAAACTTGGTGAATTTTTTGAGTAACATGTATGTAATCTTACCTAACTCATAAAAACATGTACACTTTGAAATCTTACGTAACTTGCCATGATATTGGATGAAAAAGAAAAACATTTGAGAATTTTATAAAGATGCTTGGAGTAACTTGTCTTGATATCAAATATGATCTTTTGAGTAGTTAATTAGGCAATGTAGTTTTCACAAAAATTGTTTGAATTTTTATTCACTATTTTGTGCAAAACGTTTTGGGTTTAGATCATTGGGTTATTATCTTTTCATAATTTTTTGGGATCTTTGGATATTGTTTTGAAATTCTTGTTTGAGTGAAAAAATAGTGGGGGTTCCATACCCTATGTTTTACCAACTTAGATTTAAATTAGAGGAACTTGAAAAATGAAAGTGACAAGTAATTCACTAAGAATAAACCTAGAAAAGCATACATAGCGAGACTAAATTTTAGTCATGAATATTTTGTTGCTTATAATTTGGAAAATAACTTCTTATAGAAGTAACATTGTTCTTCAGAAAAATTGAATCTTTGAAAAAAAAAAGGTTTTTATGTTATTAGACAAGCAAACAGAAAATCGTTGACACTTGCATTCATGTCACCAAATTAACTTACATGCTTGTTTTGTTGATGTTGTTTCTATGATGTATGATTGTTAAAGTCATAAGTAGAAATATATACTTTTGTGTAAGTTAAAGATGAGAATATATGTAAACCAAGCATGGAAAACTATGTAATTTCTACCATAAAAGAAAGAATATAAGTTATATAATTTATCTTTATATTCTGAAAACAACTTTAAAACAATTTAAAAGAAATAAATTGTTTACTTGATTCATTCGGATGATTTCAAAATTGATGAAAGTGAAATGCACAATACTCTCTGTTTTGTATGCATAGGTGATTTGTTGAATTTTTATTCTAACTTATATGATGAAAATGAAATTGAGAACATGCTTAGTTTATTGTTTGACATGAAAGACTTGAATGAAGATGGTGTATGTTGTTAAAATAAATTTTTTCTTTGGATCTATTTCATTTCAATGAAAATAGAATTTTAAAAGAGATAGAAATATATATATAATCTGATTGTAAACTATTTTTCACTCATTTGGTTTAGTGCTAATGCTTTTGAGATTGTGTGTGACTACACTACACATGAGTACGGTAGCTCAGTATGTTTCTTTTCTACGTGCTTGACTATATAAGTATTTTTTGTAGTGGGGGTTTATTATATTACCTCCGTCGTGGGGGTTTTATATTCAGATTTATCAATCCTAATATGGAAAATTGGTAAATTTTTTGAGAAGTTTATGAGGTGTTTCAAACACACCTTACACCTAGAACTACACTATCTAAATGGTTACCGCAATCCTTTAAGGATATTGCGAAGCTGATTGGACATCCTTTCAGTTGAATCCTTTAAGGGATGGAGTGATTCAATCCTCTATCGTGGATAGAGGAACATGCATATTAATCCAATGTCATAGTACCGCGGCTATTGCAAGAATTGAGAACGTAATGACAACTATAAGAGTTGATGTTATGAGAATGGATTATATAGTGTCTGGAAAGAGTTTTCATTAATCCTTTGATGAAAGGATTGATAATAAGGTGTGAATACATCTTATGGGATGAGGTTGATGTCCATTGAGATTGAGTTATCTATGATGGATACCCAACCTAGAAATATGTTCAAAGGGACTAGACGAAGTCATGGATGATATGGAGATGCGAGAATCATGCTTTTGAAGAATTCATCCCACGGCATAACATCCTGAAGTGAGTAAATGTTGAGTTTAATTTTATATTTTAAAATTATATTTTAAAATTTTAAATTCTTAATGATGTTTATATCTCTATTTAGAGTGGAGTACTTTCAGGAGTACTCTTGATAAACTCACCTATGTGAAAGTGCGGCCGCTTTCTATGAGAATAAGGGCAGTTCTCTAGATCATTCATTAAACTGGGAGACAAGCGCAGGGTCGTAATGCGTTGGCTTTAGACTTTACACTAGTGTAGTCGTGTGTGTTAAGCAATCTTTTTATCTCCTAGAGTTCAAGAATTATGTTCACTCTATGGTCAGATTTTAAGAGGGCATATTAACACTACGTAAAGGTTCAAGTCGCGAGACACCTTTGCTTATGCACAACTCTATACGTTCTTGCTCAATGTTTTGAAAAATATAAGTGGGGGATTGTTGAGATTATATGTTTTAAAAACATTATTTATTTCCAAGAAATTAGTGTCTCATTTAAATGATTTTATTATGACATTTATTCTTCCTTTAAAGAATAAATTTATTTCATTCTTAATGTCAATAATCGTTTTTTGTTGAATTGGTTAATGATGCTAATTAACATATTATTAATGCTTTTCATTTAATTCTTTGGTTATTATAAATCAGTTTTTTGATGAAAGGAAGTTAGAGAGACGTTGAAATTTTTTTCTTCTATTGAGAGAGTTTTTCTTTCTCTTTACATTTTTGAATTACGAAAATAAAAATGAATTTTTAGAAAGAAAACAAAAGTGTGAGCATCTTTTGTTTTCTACAAGAGTGATTCTGAGCAAGAATGAAAGTGTAGAAGTTGCACATCCTCTCACCGAACAAGAGTGATTGTGTAAGAGATTGAACTCGGCTGTTTTATCCTGGGGACGACGCGCCATTGAAGAAATGCTTGCACAATCTTGGGCAGAGCTGCGAAACGTCTTAAAGACAGCGACCTAGTCCGCGACTCAGCCATAACAATGTTTTGTTTGTCTTTTTTTTTGTTTGATTATTTTGCAGGCATAATTTGGCAATTGTTCCAACACATAAAGTAGCGGAAAAAATTCTCTTTACATTTCCATTCACACCAGTTCGTATAAGCCTTCTTCACCAGTACTTGTCCGCATCAACAGTGTGCACCTGATCAGCCTTGGTTCATTGCAGAGAGGTTTGCTTTGTGAATTACACCTAATGGTTCATATTAAGAAACAAATCTATAATATTCTCGGCTCTTTTAAATGCAGGATTTAGATGAAATGCGCCTTAAATGAAACATACTCTAAATGGATTCATTCCCATAAATCTCCGCCTTAGGTATAAAAACAGGATGATTCATGGATTGGAATAACACTCACTTTCGAAGAAAATAACCAGGACGAGAGTTCTGGTTGATTATCAGGTAATGAATTTTCCTATCTTTGTTAATATCAAATATTTTTCTTAACGATTTCTTGTTGAGTATTGTCATTTAATCATTATATTAGGTTTAGAACCAAATGTTGGTTTCTTTCAACGCATCAGGTTAATACCTCGTTCATCGCTTTAAATTAAGGCACCGAGGCAACCAGAGAGCTTATAAGTATCAAGAGCAACAAAGGTACTATCAGTGTTTCCTTATTTTGATTGTTTTTGAATGTTTACTTTTATGCTAATATTGATGCATTCATATTCACCAGGGTACCTGAACGCTTTGAAGACGAAGATGAATATACATCTTCAGAAGAAGAACATTCTTTTCCACCATGTGATTGTGATAGTTGTGTTATGCGTAGATGAGATGATTGGATATCCAAGAAACAGAATTCGGAGGATCGGATATCTGTGGATTCCGCTGACGATGAAACAAATAACGAAAATGAAACATCCTTGGATACAATTGAAGATAAAGATAGACCGCAATTTTGTTCTGGTGTGCCATTGATTGGTTCTGCTGGAGTTTATACTCATGGAAAACCATTTTCAGCGCCACTTTATCATGAGTTGCTAGGAATAAATAGAGGTTTGGAACTTGTGATAAAGTACGGACTTTGTCATAAAGTCTTGGTTTATTGTTCTTCATCTCTTGCTGCTGATCTCGTCGAATCAAGGTTCCGTTGTTGTATCTGTACTGATAGAGACCATAATCTCCGCACTGTTTGCAAGATATGTATTAAAAATTCTATTCCTGAATGTAGTGAGGAGGAATTTCAACTACTGATGTATCCTCTCATTCAGGAAATTGTGGAAAATTCATATATGTTCTCTTTCACCGTTATTGACATTAAAAGGAGACAGAATAGTGTTGCGGATTATCTTGCAAAACTTTAGTTAGACAGAGAGGAGATAAATCCGCAAGAGTTTCCTAAGGAACTGAAGGTCATTCTTTACGAAGATGCACAAGGCGGTGATCTGATGCCCATCATTCAACGTCCAAGGGCATGGTGGCTGCAGGATTCGGTGAAAGAATCTTTTGAGTTATGAGGTACATATTTGGAAGAAGCATATATTTCACCAGCCATTTAACAGGTTTCAGAAGCTATATATACCGATCTGTTTAATACTCCATGTTGGTAAGATGGTCATGGACTAGATCAGGAAATCTAGTTGGTTAAGGAAACCAAGTACTTGTGTCCTAAGTATAGAAGCTTAAGAGGTTTGTTCTCAGAGCTAAGTTAGGAAACCCTATACTTGTAGGAAAGTATTCCTTGTTAAGGAATGTTTCCACTCCTATTGATGTGTATAAATAGCCATAGAGAGAACTAGACCAGAACTAAGTAAGAGTTATCTTCTTCTCGTCTAAAGGCTTTGTATATTCCAACCTATACGGTGATATATAAAATTGCTTATTCCTACCCGAGGATTAAACCTCGTTAAATACTTGTTCTTCTTGTGTGTGTGATTGTGTTCTTGGCGATACTGAGATACCTCGTAGCAGTGCAAACCTAACGCTTCCGAGCAAGGAGACGCTCTTGGATACGAGTACTCAAATTGAAGTTCAAGTGAAGGTATTTTTTTCTGAAGATTGCTTGAGGTAATACTAATCTCAAGGGTTCTGTTTTTATATATATTTGGTTGTTTAAGAACAATGGTTGACGGAGATAAACCAGTTGATTCGAAAGATCCTTTAGGAGAACATTCGAAGTCCACAAGTAAACATAAAGAAACAAAAGAAGAAATACTTCATTCACATAGATCACAACTCAAGGTAGAAAAGTTTACAGGAACCAATAACTTTGGTTTATAGAGAACGGACGTAATGAATGCTCTTGTTCATCTTAACTTAGAAGAAGCTCTAGAAGATCAGCCAGTTGAGATGTCTGATAAGCAGTGGAAAAAGACGAATAAATTATGTCTTGCTTCGATACGAGGGTGTTTAGAAACTACATTAAGAGTTAATTATCATCACGAGACTTCATCTAAGGATCTCTGGGAAAAGCTAGAGAAGGAATACCTTGTGAAGAACGTGGCCAATAGGATGTATCTTAAAAGGAATTTGTATCGATATAACATGAAGAGAGGTGCAACCCTAACCGAGCACCTAGATTCATATAATAAACATCTTGCTGAGTTGGTTAACTACGATGAGAAGATCAACGACGAGGAACAATCTTTGTGTTTGATAAACTCTCTTCCTGAAAAGTATGAACACGTGATTGAAGATTTAATGCACGGCAAGGATAAGATGACATATGCTGAGGTCACTACAGCATTGCGTAGTGAGGAGTTCAGGAAGATGGATCGTGAAGACCTTGCAAGTGAAGCTAATAATGGTTTGCTTCTTGCAAGAGGTCGTTTATCAGACAGGAGAAAGAAGAATGGTGGTTATGGTAAAGGTAGAGGACGTTCTAAGAGTAGAACGCGACTGCATAAAGATGAGTGTGCTTGGTGCCATGACTTTGGTCATTGGGCTAAGGATTGTACCAAGCTTAAGGCAAGAGAAGGAGATAATAGTAATACCAAGGTGAACATTGCTAAAGGGAATGAAGAATCAGATTGCTTCTGATTTTTCGCTAACTGTGTCACCATCATCTTGTACTATTACAGATGGTACATGGGTAGTAGATACTGGAGAAACGTATCATATATGTCCATATCGGGACTGGTTCTCAAGTTTTGAAGAGCTTGATGGAGAAGTACGTATGGGAAACAATCATACCTACAGGGTGATTGGGATTGGTAGTGTTCGTATCAAGATGCATGATGGTATGGTTAGAGAGCTGAAGGAGGTAAGATTTGTTCCTGCCATAAAGAAGAATCTGATTTCACTCGGAATTTTAGAAGCTAAGGGCTATAAGATAGTCGCTGAAAATGGTGTTCTAAAGGTAATCTCTGGATCTATGGTAATCATGAAGGGCACACGTCATCATAACTTGTACTACTTGATTGGGAGTACAACAACAGGGGATGTGTCTATTTCTGAACACATTGAGAGTGTAGCTACCGAGAAGACAAAGCTATGACACATGATACTTGCACATCCAAGTGAGAAGTCGTTGCATAGGTTGATTCAACAAGACTTGTTGAAAGGTGTTATTGCCTGCAAGTTACCATTTTGTTAACATTGTGTTAAGGGCAAGAAAACAAGAACAAGCTTTGGCACAACTATCCACAATACTAGTGGAGTTCTTGACTATGTTCATTCAGATGTTTGGCGTCCTTCCAAGAATGCATCATTGGGAGGTAAACATTGGTTTGTGTCGTTTATTGATGACTATTATAGGAGTGTATGGGTGTACACAATGAGGCATAAGGATGAAGTCCTAGAATTATTTGTGAGGTGTAAAAAGGAAACTGAGACTCAAACTGGCAGAAAGATCAAAGTACCACGTTCGGACAATGGTGGAGAGTACAAGAGTGATCCATTCTTGCAAGTATGTCAGGATGAGGGGATAAAGAGGCACTTCACAGTTAAGAAGACACCGCAACATAATGGGGTAGCTGAACGCATGAATCGTACTTTGCTGGAGAAGGTACAATGTATGTTATCTAATGCTGGATTAGGTAAGGCGTTTTGGGCTGAGGTAGTTACGTATGTGTGCTTCCTCATTAATAGGTTGCCATCAGCTGCATTAGAAGGTAAAACTCCTATGGAGAAACGGTTTGGTAAACCAGCTTATGATTATGACTCAACTCATATCTTTGGTTGTCCTGCGTGGTATCATGTTAGTGAAAACAAGCTTGATAGCCGTGCCGTGAAAGGAATCTTTGTGGGTATGAAGAATGGAGTAAAAGGGTTCAAGATTTGGAATCCAGTTGAGGAGAAGATAGTCATGAGTAAAGATGTCACATTTGATGAGATGTCTATGGTAAAGTTTTGGGGTTCTCGGAAGGTGGATAACAGAAGCACCAGTACTAGTGAGGCTTTGCAGCAGGTGGAGATTGATGCAACTCCACCAATTCCAGTTAAGTCTGTATCTGTTGAGAATACTTCTGAAGACATTGGGTCCGCAAGAGAAGTATCTACTGAAGTTCCAAATGATAGTGACGCTTTTGAGGAATAGGAACAAGAGTCAGTAGAAGATACAGAAGCTACGGTCACGGAAACCATAGCAACCAGCAAACCAAGAAGATCAACCAGGAAGCCTGGTTGGATGAATGATTACGTTACTTATGCATTACCAGTTGTTGAAGATGGTACTCCTACTTCCTATTTAGAAGTTGTATGTAATGCAGAGTGTAAATAATGGGAAGGTGCAATGCAGGACGAGATGGAGTCTCTTTACAAGAATGGCACATGGATTCTTATGAAGCTTCCGAACGGCAAGAAGTCCATAGGGTGCAAGTGGGTATATGCTAAGAAAGAAGGATCTTCGGTGAATCAAGTTCGCTACAAGGCAAGGTTAATTGCAAAAGGTTATGCCCAAATAGAAGGGATTGACTACAATGAGGTGTTCTCTCCGGTGGTAAAACACTCATCAATCCGTATTTTGTTGGCCTTGGTAGCACAATATGATTTAGTCCTAGTTCAGCTAGATGTTAAGACGATGTTCTTACATGGGGATCTAGAAGAGGAGATCTATGTGACTCAGCCGAGTGGGTTCAAGGTTGCTGGAAAAGAAGATTGTGTATGTAAACTGAAGATCTCGTTGTACAGGCTAAAACAGTCTCCAAGACAATGGTACAAGAGATTTTACCAGTTTATGATAGGCCAAACATACATAAGAAGTCACTATGACCATTGTGTATACTTTAAGAAGATACGTGATGGGTCTTTCATATATTTTCTCTTGTATGTCGATGATATGCTGATTGCATCGAATAACAAGAAAGAGATTGATAATTTGAAGAACAAGTTGTCATCTGAGTTTGAGATGAAAGATCTGGGAGAAGCTAAGAAGATTCTTGGCATGGAGATTCAACGTGAAAAAGAGAAGGGTAAAGTTTGTTTGTCTCAAAAGGCATATTTGAAGAAAGTGTTACATAAGTTTGGTGTCTACGAAGGAACTAAATCTGTAAGTACTCCCCTTGCTGCTCATTTTAAGTTGAATGCTCGTATGTCTCCCACTACTGAACAAGAGCAAAAGTATATGGCCCAAGTCCCATATGCTGAAGCTGTTGGTAGCTTGATGTATACGATGGTATGTACAAGGCCTGACATTTCACATGCAGTTAGTATGGTCAGCCGTTATATGCATTGTCCTGGTAAGGGACATTGGCATGCTGTGAAATGGATTTTGAGGTATCTTTATGGTACGATTAATGTTGGCTTGGAGTTTGTGAAGGATAGAAATAATAATCAGTTGTGTGTTGGGTATGTGGATTCTGACTATGCTGGTGATTTGGACAAAAGACGTTCAATTACAGGGTATGTATTTACCGTAGCAGGGGCACCAGTAAGTTGGAGATCAATCTTGCAGTCTACTGTGGCGCTTTCAACTACGGAGGCGGAGTATATGGCAGTGACTGAGGCATTTAAGGAGGCTATATGGTCACAAAGTTTGCTAGATGACTTAGGAGTTGTGCAAGACCAACTGCCTGTGCATTGTGATTGTCTAAGTGCAATTTATTTGGCTAAGAATCAAGTGCATCATGCTAGAACCAAACATATAGACGCACGATTTCACTTTGTGAGAGAAATTCTTGAAGAAGAAGACATTCTACTTGTGAAGATCAATATCAAAGACAATCCAGCCGATATGTTGACTAAAGTAGTATCTGGGATCAAGTTTCGACATTGTTTGAAATTTATCAACATCCTTCCAGTTTGGTGAAAGGCCCTTTTTATGGTTAAGGTTCTTATGAACCTGGTGGAGGTCTTCTAGCAAGGCCATTTAAGAGAACTACGGTTGGGTTTGATTCCTATTGAGGATACGTAGGCAGCCAATGATGGTTCAATCGACGTTGGAAGATGGAGGTGATTTTGTCTATTGATCTTCTCATGCATGAATGCATGATCCGAGGTGGAGAATTGTTGGTAGGATGGTCAAGGACTAGATTAGGAAATCTACAGTAGAAACTCTTTAAATTAATACTCGTTAAATTAATTATCTCTTTAAAATAATAAAATTTGATGATCCCAACTAGGCTTGCACAAGCTAATTTAACTCGTTAAATTAATAATCTCTCTAAATTAATAAATTTTTCTGGTCCCAAGGCTATTAATTTAAAGAGTTTCTACTTTAGTTGGTTAAGGAAACCAAGTACTTGTGTCCTAAGTATAGAAGCTTAAGAGGTTTTTTCTTAGAGCTAAGTTAGGAAACCCTATACTTGTAGGAAAGTATTCCTTGTTAAGGAATGTGTCCACTCCTATTGATGTGTATAAATATCCATAGAGAGAACTAAAGAAAACACACCAGAACTAAGTAAGAGTTCTCTTCTTCTCGTCTAAAGGCTTTGTATATTCCAACCTATACGGTGATATATAAAATTGCTTATTCCTACCCCAGGATTAAACCTCGTTAAATACTTGTTCTTCTTGTGTATGTGATTGTGTTCTTGGCGATATTGAGATACCTCGTAGTAGTGCAAACCTAACGCTTCCGCAGGCTTTGGCGCAACACTCCATTCTTTCAATTTGTCATTTGTTTCAGATCAGTATCAAGCAAAATATGGAGTCAAAAAACAAATGGAAGGTACCCTGAGCATTTTATTTTATTCTACTTTTGCTAAAATAGCATTTGGCCTTTTGATGTGCCAACCAGCTTTATCTTTAGATGGGTTTGGTTTTGATGTATATTTGTGAATCCATGTAATTCCCCTTATGCTCTCTGGGAGTTTACCTACGGCGTAGACGATTATAAGTCCCAAAAGTTATTTGGTCTTTCTGACATATCATGTACTTTGTCCAGGGTGTTGCTTAGGATGTCAGCAGATTCAATGATATAACTTGGTTTGTTTAATTTGTGAACTAAGAGCAACTGCAGTGGTGCGAGTATAACCAAAGACCAGGGAAAAAAAGATCAAATTTTGGGTTTAGTATGGTGTGTGACGCTACGGTGGAAAGACTAAATTTGGTCAGACGTACATTATACGTTCGCCTGGTGTGGGGCGTAGATTATACCAACGCCTGATTGGGTAGATCCTAAAAAAAATGAAAGAAGTGGGGCGGAGGTATAAAGCCCGCCCCACTAAAATGGTTTTGAAAACAAAGAATGGGGCGGGGTATAATGCCCGCCCCATACAAAATAATAATAAAAAAAATGGGGCGTAGACTTTACATACGCCCCATGTGGAGCGTAAACTATACCAACGCCTGATGTGGGGCGTGGAATATACGTCCGATTGATGTGGGACGTGCACTATATGTCCGCCTGGTGGTGGGGCGTGAAGTATACCAACGCTCGACTATATCTGGGTTTAGTCTTGGTCCCAGACCAAATATACTCTGGGTTTTAGTCGTTGATCAAAATTTGATCGATAGTACGTTCCACTATGTCTGTTCAAAAGACCAAATATTTGGGTTTACTCTTCCACTGTGGACGCTCTAAGAAGATATATTCTGTAAAACACCATGAGCTTCTGCAGCAACCAAAGGAAGGCCTTGATTAAGGAGGAGGGAGTTACTGCCGTAAAAATTAAGCTCCTTCTGATCATGATAATATCGGGTCGTGGTGGGTTCCAGAATGGAGGAGGACTCTTTGCACATGAAGCTGGTTGCTGGTGACCAGCGAGAGTCTCACTGCAATAAATGTTAGCCGAGAAATTTGCTTGCTGGAGGGTAGTTTCTCGGTTTTGTTGAAGACCAGGTACTGTTTCTTGTTTTCCATAAACTCCGTAGAACTCAGATGCTTAAGGATCTACCATGATCTTGTATGTGAAGCCATTGAGCTATAACTCCTGTTATAGATGCTGCTGAATCTCTGACATGTGCAAGTATTATTAAGATTAGTGATTAATAATAATTAGTAAATCATATTAAGATTTTTGATAAATGATTAGTGTGTATTATTATTTGTGTTTGGGGTGAGTGAGGTGAGAATAGAAGGAGGGAAAGAAAATTTGAGAGGGAAATATTCAGGTGAAAATAGAGGATGATTGTGAAGAGAGAATTTTTGCAACTGAAAAAGCTCGGTGCCGGCATGAACGTGGAATGAATACAAAGTCGAAACCATATGTACCGGCATGGTATCCATACCACGTCCATGCCGGCACCGAGCTTATCCCCCATTTTGATTCAAGTCGGCATAGTATTCAACCCAAAAACTATGCCGGTACATAAGTTATTTTTTTCAAGCCGGCATAGGCTTTGATAGTGAAATTCAAAACCTATTCCGTTTTGAATATTTTTTCTGGTTTTCAGTCCACTTCCGGCACAGATAGTTAATTCTCGAGCATGCCGGTACTGCTACCGGCATGGTATGTTGCTTGAATTTCTTTGCCGGCACATGATGTAAAGTATCCCGAAACTTGAGTTTTTTTTCCACTTGACTACCGGCATTGATAGGTTTCTATCGAACATGCCGGCACTTAGTTACGACATTGAATGTTAGTTACCAAGCATGCCGGCACCATTTTCCGTCATGATCTTTATCAATTCCGGCATGATCTTCATCACTTCCGGCGATGTAAAAAAGAAATCCGTTTTGAATTTTTTCTGGTTTTAATCAGTCCACTGCCGGCACAGTTAGTTAATTCTCGAGCATGCCGGCATAGTATGTTTCTTTAATTTCTATGCCGGCACATGATGTAAAGTATCCATAAACTTGAAATTTTTTTCCACTCGACTACCGAAGTGATAGGTTTCTATCGAGCATGCCGACACTTAGTTACGACATTGAATGTTAGTTACCAAGCATGCCGGCACCGTTTTCCGGCACGGTCTTCCTCACTTCTGAATGTAAAAAATAAAAATAAAACGTTTTCAAAGTAAGGAGCCGGCAGAGAAGGAGAAGAAAATTTGAAAGGGAGTGGGGAGAGTTTAGAATTTGAAAGGGAATGGGGAATATTTGGATTTCAAAGCTCTAACCCTAAAAGAAATTAATAAGAAGTGGAGATGGAAATTAGGGATATGATTTTGTAATTATTTGGTTTCAAAGCTCTAACCCTAAAAGTCTTTTTCAAATTTTGTATTCAAACTAATTTTTGATTTTGAGATTTTAGAAATCGAAAAATAACTTTTAGCTTTTCGAATATATACATAAAATTGTATCGAAAGACTTTTAAAATAAAACAAAAGTATCTATATATTTATACGATGTGATTCTATATTTTTAAAAACTAATAACAAGCAACTACTCAGCTTCTTCCTACTCATTTGGCCAGGGGTTAAACTCTCGTAGTATAGGTTATAGGTTCAACCCGATGTCCGTAAAAAAAGAATTATTGGTCTTAAAAGAAATATAACTTTATCGAAAATCAAGAAATAGTTTCAGAATAGCTTTGAGAAACAAAAAATATTTTTGTCACTTCTCACTAACGTGTTTGGATATCAGAAATTGAAGTACTCTACACCTTCGGAAGTTAAATTCAATTCCAAAAACAAAGGTATTTTGTCTAGGAAATAACATCCAAACTAACTTTTTGTTTTCAAAATCGAAAAGTCGTGAATGTCCCTTCCAAACCGGATATTAATCATTTTTGCTTTTAAAAGTCGTGTCAAAATTATATCACCGAATCTCAAATAAACTTTTCAGTTCTCAAGGCTGCTAATGGGTACCATTTTGCACGGGAATGTACCTACCCAGAGGCAATTAGCAATCTTGTCAGTTCTGGGTACCAAACAGACTATCGATTTAACTTAAAATCGTTGTGTTAATGGGTTGACTCGGGTCCAGTTACCAATAAACCGATTCTAGGTTTCCTTTGTTTTTTAAGTCTCCATCCATTTCACTCTTCTTCTTCTTCTTCTTCTTCTTCTTCTTCTTCTCACTCTAACAAAGAGAAAAACAATGTCGAGAGCTCTGCAACTTGGAAGATATCTTCGTTGCATTTCTCGAAGTAACACTAATTTACGCTGTCAATCTTCTCCTCTATTTCTTCTAGTTGATCAATCTTCATTTTCTTCTTCTTCCTCCTCCTCACCTACCCACTCTTACAGATTTCTCAACAATCAACCTTCTTTATATAACAGAAGAAACTTCTCATCATCAATACCACCACCGCCTCCGCCGTCATCACCTCCATCTGACTGTAATCAAAATGAAGAACCACAGAAAATAGCTCAAGGAATATCAACAGAGCTACTCAAACAAGAAGACGACGATACTCTTCCATTAAACAAACGATTAGATCTTCATTTCTCGAATGTTACTACTGAAACCTCAAATCTCCTTCTTCTTCAGGTTCTTAATCTTTCTCCTGATGCTGGTCGGACCACTGTTTTAGGGTTTCACAAATGGATCTCATCTCGTCCAGGTTTTCAACATACTGATCAAACTTATTCATATCTTGTTGATTATTTTGGTAGAAAGAAAGATTTTAAGATAATTCATGAGATTCTTGTTGATGGGCGTGGGGTTATTGGTACTAAAACCCTAGAAACATTCGTTAATCGTCTTGTTAGGGCTGGTAGAGATACTCAGGCTGTATCGTTTTTTGATAAATTGGAAACTGAGTATGGTTTGGTTCGTAATCGGCAATCGCTTAAGATTGTTGTCTCGAATCTCTGTGAGAATGGGTTTGCTAATTCTGCTGAGAAAATGGTCAAAAATCTAGCTCATGAGTTCTTTCCAGATGAATCTACTTGTGAGATGTTGATTAAAGGTTGGTGTGTGGATGGGAAACTTGATCAGGCTAAAAGATTAGCTGGGGAAATTCATAGAGGAGGGTTTCAACTGGGGACGTCGGCTTATAATTCAATTCTCGATTGTGTCTGTAAGCTCTGTAGGAAGAAGGATAACTTTAGACTTCAATCTGAAGCTGAAAAGATTCTAGTCGAGATGGATTATGCAGGAGTACCTAGGAATGTGGAGACATTTAATATATTGATCAACAATTTGTGCAAAATTAGGAGAACTGAAGAATCGGTTAAGCTGTTTGAGAGAATGGGTGAATGGGGATGTAGTCCAAATGCAGAAACTTATCTTTTACTTATTAAAAGTTTATATCAGGCAGCAAGAATTGGCGAAGGTGATGAGATGATAGATAAAATGAAATCTGCTGGATTTGGGAGTGGTCTTGATAGAAAGGCTTATTTTGGGTTTATAAAGGTTCTGTGTGGGATTGGAAGGATTGAGCATGCAATGAAGGTTTTTGCTAAGATGAAGGCTGATGGGTTTGTACCTGGTATCAAGTCTTATGAGTTATTGATTGAGAAATTGTGCTCTCATGGGCAGACTCACAGAGCGAATCATCTCTCCAGTGAAGCAAAGTTGAAAGGTATACTTGTGGATCCCAAAGTGTATAAATTGGATCCGAGATTCACTAAGAAGCCTAAGGTTGAGAAGACTGCTGTCAAGAAGAGGGAAACATTGCCTGAGAAAATGGCGAGGAAAAGGAAAACTCTTAAGAAGATAAATCTAAGTTTTGTGAAGAAGCCAAAGAAAATGATGCGGAGAGCTTATTGATTGCAATAGCTGAACTAAGCGTTTGGGAGGTGGTAGTGTCTTGAGAGTTATTACACAATTGAGAAAAGCTTTTCTGGCGGTAATTTTTGTTCTATTGTGCTTCATTTTACTCTTGTCAACACTAAAATTAAAATTTCTTTTGGTTCTGATTTATATTAGCTTTTCTTTTATGCAATTTTGACTGCTCACTGTAAAGGCAAGTGGTTACCACCCCTTGATAGAGGGTGATCAGGCATCTGCCTAGTTCAATTATTCAATGAAGAACTTTTGGAAATAATATGAGTTCATGACAACAATAACAGTTTCCATTGTCACCAGAAAAGGAAAATAAAGAAGACAGATGAGTTACTGATCTGGAAATTCATAGAAGAATTAAACTTTTCGAAACTTTTCGAGTACCGAGTCACTGACACTGTAGATAGTCTGAATATTTTTTTCTGACACTGATTATCCTCGATGAACACCGATGCCAATTCACTTACTTGATTAAATGTTAAAGTAAAGATTTGAAATTATCGAGTCCCAGTTATCTAGGAAAATGCAAGTCATCCACCATATCTTTAATAGGCACATTATGAATTTTCAGACTGTAGGAATTTCCACGTTTATATGTTTCGTGACTGGTGAAGTTGAAAGGATGGTAACAAATAGTTAACTATGTCCTTATGTAGATTCAAATACTTTTCATAGTTGGAAGATGGTTAGAAATACTGAACCATTTTTATGTAGTTTTCGCTCCTTTTGAGTCCCAGTGTGATTGATGTTATTGTATACATGTTCGTATTGGCTTGATTGTCAGTATCATAGTTCTGTGTTGATATATTTGGATCTTGAAAAACTACGTAATGGTAGAATAAAAGGTAAGTGGCATGTCAGATGCAGCATATCTAAATGAGTTGGATACTGAGAGTTGGTCAGTTGAACTTCCTAATTTTTTATCCTACTGCATTGTAAAAGCTAATTATGCCCTAGTATGGCACTTGTGCTAATGTATGCTGGTAGGGTAACTAACAACTGTTTTGGGCCTCTATATGTAGATAAGGCTCTTCATATTGTGTTGGTCTACTAGTTTGAGTTTTGAAAGGTATATACAACGCAGGTCCAATACAGCTTGAATTCAAATGGCAGTCTGAATTGTTTTATTGTTTCTGATGTTTTCGTTAACGGCCCACTTTGATTTTTGGGTTTTTAATCTCTAATACTGATACTGCAAGATAGCTCATGATGGATCATGTCTTAATTTTTGTTCTATTGTGCTTCATTTTACTCTTGTCACTAAAATTAAAATTTATTTTAGTTTTGATTTATATTAGCTTTTCTTTTATGCAATTTTGACTGCTCATGTAAGGCAAGTGGTTACCATCCCTTGATAGGGTGATCAGATATCTGCCTAGTTCAGTTATGGAATGTAGAATTTTTGGAAATAATATGAGTTCATGACAACAGTAACAGTTTCCATTGTCACAAAAAAAAAACAAAAAAAAAACAAAGGAGATAGATGAGTTACTGACCTGGAAATTGATAGAAGAATTGAACTGTTTGATTACCGAGTTACTGACACTGTAAGTAAAAATTAATAAATTCCGTGATAGTCTGAATTTCTTGTCAGACACTGATTATCCTCAATGGACTTAGGATTTTCAATGTGAGCACCCATGCCAAGTTTGAAATGATCGAGTCCCAGTTATCTAGAAAACATGCAAGTCATCCCCCATATCTTTGTAGGGCGCATTATCAATTTTCAGACTGTAGGAGTTTTCACATTTATATGCTTATGGCTTATGAAGTTGAAAGGATGGTAACAAATAGTTGACCATGTCCTTATGTAGACTCAAATATTTTTTGTAGTTGGAAGATGGTTAGAAATACTGGGCCATTTAATGTAGTTTTGCTACATAAGTCCCAGTGTGATATGATTGATGGTATTGTATACCAGTGTGTGTCTTATACTCGTATTGGCTTGATAGTCAGTTTTTTTCACGGTATTGATATATTTGGATCTTAATAAGCTACCTAATGCTAGAACAAAAGGTAAGTGGCATGCCAGATCAGATGCAGCATATCTAATTGAATTGGATACTGACAGTTAGTCAATTGAACTTCCTAATTTTCTAGCCTACTGCATTGTAAAAGCTAATTGTGCCCTACTACTCTACTAGCCCTTCTGCTAATGTATCCTGGTAGCGAAACGAACAACTGTTTTGAGCCTCTGATAAGGCTCTTCGTATTATGTTGGTTTACTAGTTTGAGTTTTGAAAGGTATATACAACGCAGGTCTAATATAACTTGAATTATTTAAATGGGAGTGTGAATCGTTTTTCTGTTTCTGATGTTTTTTGGCAACGACCCACTTTGATTTTTGGCTTTTTAATCTCCAGTACTTATACTGCAAGATATTTCATGACGGATCATGTCTTACATTTGTGTATCCTGCAATGAATTTTGCTGGTTTGCAGCTAGTAAATATTATGATGACCAAATTTGAATTGCTCTTTTTTTGTGTGTTTGTTTTCTTAAGTGGTCTGGTCTTACATAATTTTACTGGGCTTCATCGACTAGTACTGGTAGGAATTTTGTTTTGCTCATGTTGCAGTTGGTATATAATGTTAGGTCCTACTATTTACATTATCTTTAGCCAAATTTGAAGTTAAGAAATCTTTTTGCGGATCGGTTTTTTCTTCAATCATGCGTTAAATATTCTGCTTCTTGAAGGCGTTTGATTGTCGAATTAAAGATGGTTCATTTTTTATCTTCAGTTAACCAATAACCAATGTTCTCATTTTAGTCCATCACTTCTTCGATAGGGATAGTCATGAATGCTTGATCTCTTTCTCGTCTTCTTATATTCTTTTTAGCACTTGCATGTGGAAAGTACTTTTGAGCACAATTGGCTGCTTGAGTTGGAGTTCTCGACTTCAGTGCGAGTCTCGGTATGCTCCTCTGATTTCCTTTATTGAAGGTTTCAATTCCTACAGAAAAACAACTGTATAAACCACATTATCTGATACGCACCAAAAAAAAAAAGAATATTGAAGTCCATCTTTCTCTTCCTGTTGCTGTTTTTGTTATGTCCTTGTTGTTCCACTTTGAGTTGTCAACGGTGAAAAAAGCTGATTGGCATAGTGCCAAAGGTGCGGTCATTGGACCTTAAACCAAGATTCAGCTAGAAGGTGCTGCCTCCTCAGATTATTGCATTTCCTAGCTCTGCCATTGAGTAGGTTCAACACTTCCTTGGCTGTCGGGAAATTGACAATCGGAATTTGGGTCGCCACTCAAAAAACGTGAACACTGGGAGAGGCACTTGGTGAACAAAAAAAATGAATTAGAAAAAGAGGTGAGCAGATGCACCTACTTCATCAGCAGTTTGACAAGCAAAGAGGTTTAAACAGCAGAAAAAGCAAAGCCACAAGGTACAATGATACTAGTTGTAGTCTTGTTGCAGGACTCTAGTTGTAAACATGGCCACATCCGGTATGAGTTGTTTTTGCGCCAAGGGCAGTGAATTACTACTGTTTACATTATCTTTAGAATGTTTTAGGGCCTGGGATTTCTTACTTTATCAGTTGTGCTTCCTTCTCTTATGGGCCAGGATGAATATGTCAGTAATGAGGTGCATGATTCTTGAGCATGGATGGCGGACAGTAAGGGGATTTTCACGGTCAAATCGGCTAGGAATCTTATTCGTAAAAAATATCCTGAGCTGCCTGGTGCCAATCTGCTTTGGAGGTCTTCAGTATATCCTTCTCTTGCAGCTCAGAATTGGAAGTTGTTGCGAGATGATTGATGTGCTACTCTTGATAAGGTGCAGAGTCGTTTTCAAAGGCCGCTGGCCAACAGATGTGCAGTCTGCAAGGGTGGCGTTGATTCTATGCTTCATATTCTTTGGGATTGCCCTGTAGCTGTGCAGATTTGGAGGTGGATTGCTAGTATTTCTAGTATCCAGCCAGTTTTTGATTTTGTGGCATCTTACAATGCTGCGAAAGGAAGAAGTCGCGTGATAAAGGATCTGTGGCTTATTGCTGTTTTGGCAGTTTGATCAGGGCTGTGGAACTTGCAGAACAGTACGATGGTGCTACTGTCAAGTTTTACAAGCTGAAGGCAAAGGTAAATCAGCAGATTCACATGTTTTCCCACAGATGCAAGGGTATGATGCTTGATTGCCCTGGTGAGGTTAGAATTTTGAATTCTTCAGTGTGGAGCACAGGCAAGTTAATTCGGTTACACGCCCATTCAGTGGTTTTGGAATGATCCTCTGGAAGATGAAGTTCTAATTTGTTGCGATGGAGCGTCCTTGAACAATCCTGGGTTGGCAGTAGCTGGCGTCATAGCCAGAAACATGGTTTGTGAATGTCTGGGTGCTGTTTCTTTTGGCCTGGATGATGATACAACTTATATGGCAGAACTTTCGCAATCACCCACGGCCTTGAATGGGCAGTGCAGTTTGGTTTCAGAAAGGTTCAGGTTAGTTCAGGACTATTCATGCTTGCAAGACAAAGAACTTGCTTTGCAGTACAGTCACAGATGGCTTGCTGCTAGCAGTAGCTTTGATACAGTTACCTTTGAACATGCTTATCGAGAAGTGAATTTCTTACTGGACATCTTAGCTAAGAGAGGTTGCAATTTGCAACAAGGTGATAGAAATGAGTATGCCGGCAGGCCTGACTTAATTACAAATTTACAAGTCTAGAGATTCCATCCTGTGCTTATTTTAGATTTAAGTAGGTTGTAAGTTTTGGGGAGTTTTGGCCTCCTTTCTTGCTTTATCCTGTAACTATCATGTAAAAACGGTGTTCTTTTAATACAATTTTGACTTGTAATAAAATAAATAAAATGGAGGTGCATGAAACCTCTTCTGCTCCTACTTTCCTGGCGACTGGTTCCTCAATGCTTATTTCTGGTCTTGCTGAAGCATTGGTCGGTCTGCAAGAATTCTTCTACGATCAGGTGCCAGATTGGATTGGTTGCGAAATGTGGGTCTCTCCCTCTATTTTTAGCATCTTTGGCCTACAGAACTTCCTCAGCGGCTGGCTTTATCATCTATGCCATCGACAAGATAACAGTGGAAACAATCGAGATACTTGGTTCTCGAATAACCTCAATCGAGCTCATCTTGATTACTTCTACTGGTTTCTAGATGCACTTAGCGATTGCTTACTTGTATATTTCGAAGTGTTACCTTCTATAAGAGGAAGTATGGTATGGTGTAAATAACTGCACTGCTTTTCCACATACAGTGTAACATTTCCTGCAAATTCTTCACGCTGGGAATTAGGCTGAAAAAACTAATGTTTCAAAAGGAGTGAGCTAGTGGGGGTAAAGGTTTAACTTGTTAGACCACGTATGTTTGGTGCTATTAATTAATTCTTACAAGGCATAGTCATCTAACGTTGTATAGAGATGATCGGCTTAATTATGTTTTAAGATATGTACAATATTTTAGTTTTACCATCGTGGTAACAGAAAAATGATGTCTCAATAATCAAAAGAGAGAGAACAATACAAATAGAGAAAGCCTGACTAAAGGCTACAATGAACAGACTTAAGAACTCAAACTACTCTCTCTAAGCAGGACTTCACTGATGACATTAGGTGGATCATTCCACCAGACCTGACTACAGATACTTTTTCTAGCATGTTTTGCCAGCAAACCTGCCGCATGGTTGCAATCCCTTCTTTTAAAAGAAACAACACACCAACTTAAACTACAACGGACTCCCTGACACTCTAAAATCAAACTTTGATCTTCCTAGGGAAAATCTTCAGTCGTACCATTACAACTTTTAACAACTTGATTATCTCCTTCTATGATGACTGTTTGAAGCTTTAGATCTATAATCCATTCCAAAGCTTTAAGCAAAACCAAAGCTTCAGCCTGCATCACGTCTCTAGCTAATGCTGAGAAGGTCATTTCCCCCAGAAATTCTCCTGTACAATCACGAATAAGTAGAGCAAATCCTGCTTTACAATAATCTAAAAACATCACTAGCTGCCTACTATCAGCAAATAACAATAAGATTTAGAGAACAGAAGATCTACTGTAACGTTACTTCACTACTTTGTGGCAACATAGTTCATATGATCTGTTGTTCATAATGGCTTTGACCTCCTTCGGGTTTGGACCCCTAATGTATATCCCAATTTAAAACTCATAACTGATAACCCGAGCTAGGATATACGGATGATGAACTCTGAACCTAAGACGAATCTGGAATAACTCCTCAGTGGGTGACACTAAATCAATTCCAACTAGTTATAAAATTAAGATGTTCTCTACTGAACGATTCCCTTAAGTTCCATTGCTTGAATAAACATAATCTTCCATAATTACTTGTTTTTGTTCTCTGCACAAGTTAAACAATCAACCACAACTTTACAAGAACATGCCATTTTTTCTCTGCACAAGTTAAACAATCAACCACAACTCTACAAGAACATGCCACAAGTACCCCATTTTTACAGCAGAAGCTTACTACACTCACTATGTGGCAACTATAAACAAACCTAACCTTTCACATATTCCACACCCATACTGTGAAGGAAGGTAAAATCAATCTGCAAAATGTAGTCAACTGCAACCTTGACGGACTCTAGGTTGACAGCCAATCAGTAGACCTAAACCTTTGAAGGAGTGGGGTGGAAGTATAAATAGAACAATTTTCTCATTACATCTTATTTTTGTTTTCAGAGAAGTCAAATTCTCTATACTACATTTTGGGTAAAACTGACGAAGAATTAAGGTGGAAGTATAAATAGAACAACTTAGTGAAGAACAGCTTTTGCATCACCAACTGAAACTGAGACCATTCAGTAAAAATGAAATCGAAAGAAATTTGCACCCCTGCATCATTTAAAAACCCTGAAATTGTTTCAGCTAATCAAAAGTCATTCAGGGTGTGAACAGACATTGTTTTCAGATGGTCCTTGGACATGCTATTTTTCTCTATTTTACTGAAGAAGGCTAATTTACTTCTCCTCTCTAGAACAACAAGACTTTTACCAAAAATAAAACGAAAAGTTACAGCATTCCATCCCACTGAAACGCATGTTTGCACATAAACCTATAACTACCAAGACAAAATTCAAACACATGTAATTTGCGATTCTCAACCATCATAAAGGAAAAGAAGTCATCTAGAACTGGACGAGATCACCATGTACCAACTCACATGGGTTAATAGAAAGGATCTATACACAAAGTAGGAAAAAAAATTAAAACTCACTATTTGTAGGGCGCACGCCTCAGAGCGTTAACTTCTTTTCTTTTATAATCCGATGCTCTCATCTTCTGGTACCTGTATAAGAGACAAAAAATTATTTATATTTGATCGCTTAGATAATTCAAAGGATCAGTTCAATTGTAAAGAGTGACTAAAGCTCTTAGAAAGCCTATCAGACTAACAACACTTTGCTCATCATTCACAGGATAATCATGACCATCTAATCAATCTATTTCTGAACATACATTTTTGATTATTGGGTGTAGTATCGATTTCCACCATGCTAGTTTCTGAGCAATGATTTAAGAAATAAACGAGCAATGAATTAAGAAATCAACATATGATAAAGATTCGAGTTCGGTACCTGCACAATCTTCTTCTTTTTTTTCCTTTTTTTATGAAGGGAACCCGCACACTCTTCTTGATGATCAGACCGACCTCTTCTTAAATACAACCTTTTACTTTCATCCAGCTCCGCACCTTCTTCATCCAAAAGTTTTTCAAGTAAACGACCAATAAGACTATGTGCTCCCAAACTTCTCTCATCACAAATTTCTTGTATTGTAAGGTATTTATTCACATGTTTCTGCTCCTCGCCAGCTCCATCGCTTGAATCTTGTCCCACGTTTTCCAGTGTAAAAGCATTTTCACCACTAGTTGATTCAGGCAATACAGCTTGTATTGTAAGGTATTTATTCACATGTTTCTGCTCCTCGCCAGCTCCATCTTGTCCCACGTCTTCCAGTGTAAAAGCATTTTCACCACTAGTTGATTCAGGCAATACAGAACCATCTGCTTCGCATTCCCCAACACTTTCATCACTGTGATTACCTCCATACTTTAACAAATTATCATACTCATCATAACTATTCACTTCGATATCCTTAAAGTATGCATCGTTGTAATCATCATCTATATTATGGTCACAAATTTTATCCAGCATAATTTGCTTATACTGAGCACTAAGATCTCCTACAATCTCTACCTCTTTCTTAGCTTGCTCGTTTTTGTTGCATATAGCTCGTTCATGATGCATTTGTTTGATGATCTTAACAGTTTTCACTACTGAATCTGGGGTCTTCGCAAGCTCACTGTACTCAAAAAGGTGCTCAATCAGCCATCTTTTTAAGGCATCTTGGAATTGTTGCGGTTTCACTTTAGAGTCATTTATTGGATCCAATATAGTTCTCAACTTCTCTACAGTGTCGTCAACCAAGTTTTTGAGTTTGGTGCCATTGAGAATTCCAATACACTTAAGAAGATCCCCATGTATTGGTCTATAAGCATTGGAACCACAAAGCTCAGGGATAAATATTTCCGGATTGTCCAATTTCATTCTAAGGCCCAAAACAGCAACAGACATTGCTTTAGCCAACCCTATGGGAAGTTCCTCTCCTGCCCTAACTTTACAAAGCTCATTTCTCACTTGTGTAATTAAATTGGGTTTCTGTTTATACTTCAATTTATCACCAAACTTAGGTTCTTTCACTTCACCTTTAAGCCTCCTAGACATTGCAGACAATAACTGAAAACTCATTTCTTCGAGGCCTTCCAGTATCTTCCTTGCAGCACTGTGATGAGAAAAGTAAGCAGGGTCTACAACTTGCACATGACTAGTTATGTGGAAGTTAGATGGGTTCTTAAGAAGTTTAGGTAATTCTTCAATAAATCTTTTACGGTTTTTATGCTTAGGGTTCTGTAATATCTCCTTCAAATATTCCAGAATAATCTTTCTCATCTTGAAACGAGTTTTCTCATATGAGACTGAGCCTCCTGTAACTATATTGGCAAACCGCAGCAGACCCGTGCAACTCATAGACTGAATAATGGACCTTAGATGCTTTTTAACATCTTGAAGTATGTCTTTGCTGTCCAAAAGAAACAGAAAGCGATGTACCACATAACCATCTCCTTCAAAACTTGGTAATGCAAAACATTTTTCGACCGATGCCTTCATATTCTCGTATGAGACCTGATGACAAAGTAAAGACCAAACTATCAGAACAAAGAAAAGGAGAAGAGTCTAATTAAGACCAAACTATAGAATAAAGAAGAGTCTAGTTAAAATTGATAAGAACAGGGTTGGAAGTGGAGAAAAGTGATCACTTACATCATCTTCCCTCAAAAGTGATTCTGGCATAGGTCTAAGTCACCACCGAAGTAAAGAAAATATCCAAATAATTAGTATCATATACATAACCAGGAAAACAAGACGTAACACTATCAATAAAAGTTATTATCTACTACTCGGGATGAGATTTAGCGTTCCTACACATTTGAAGCATTCGTAAATGGGAAAAAGTTACTTGTGTTTCCTACAACAATAATAATAATTCAGATGTATGTTTTACAGCTCTCTTAACAATGAGGGATTCGTAATAAGTACTAGAACCCTATCCCAACAAACATCAAATACACATACTAATTTACTAAATTAGACGGACTTACATATCATCCAAAGGTGGAGCAGAAGTACTTCCATCCTGAAGTCCCAATAACGACCTGCAAAACATATTTTAAAGACATCAGATTCATAATTTCTAGATTAATTAGGAAATGAGGTTAATAATAACAATAATAATTCCAATTGAACTCTGAATTTGTTGTTATTCTCTGACCTGATTTTTGCCATGCGTCGACCCTCTTCGCTCTTCATAGAATCCAGTCCATAAACGAGTGCATCTTTAACATCTTCACCGGACTGGAAACACAATCAGAATATCCATGTAATCAAAATGTGAACCCTAAAAGGATTAACATAAAACCCTAAACACTGAGACAGAAAAAAAATAATTAAAATAAGTAAAGAAGTTACCTTTAACTTTTTCATGATAGCTGCTAAGTTTACTTGACTATCCATTAGATCATCAACATGACTATCATTACCAGTATCCATTAAATCATCATCACTATCATCACCACTATCCATCAGATCATCATCACTGTCATCACCACTGTCATGAGTAGAATATGGGCCGTCGTCGTATTCTTCAGCCATCTTAGGTGGTTGGAGTGATTTTTTTCTTCGGTGGCGGCGGCAAGGTAAACAAGACGAGAGAAGAGAGCGGCAACAACAAGATAATAAGAAGAGATAACAGTATGTTAGGGTTAATGTACTTAGTTAAGATTAAGTAGGGTTTATGTTGAAAACACCGTCCGTGCCTAACGGCACGGCACGCGAAGAGACATGCAGCCAGGGTCAGTTGCATCTGAAAATGGAGTGGAGCTCCTCCAATGGATTCCTGATCCTAGTAGCAACTCGATTCAACGGACTATTAGCTTGTTTTTTTTTTTTTGGCTCACCTGATTTTGTCTGACCATGGATTTGACTCAATATGTTTGTTTTTTTTGAGTCAGTGGTCTGTTCCCATAAGTCAGGGATATTTTATTATCCGACTCAAACGGGATCGAATCAAGGGTTAGGTCTGACTCAGATCGCGAGTCAGATTTGACTAAAAAATGATATTGACATCTGACTCAGACCAAGTCAGAGGCCAGATCCCCAAGTCAGCAAAAAAACAAACATGATGTACGTTACACGAGGAGATTGGTGCCAAATACAGATTGAGCTTTTTTTTTTCTCTGCTGTTCTGGAGAAGCCAGTTAGAACTAAGAAAAAGATTTAACTTCAAGTAGAGTCTTATAACTAATGAGAGTTAACTGCACAACAGAGGGTCAATTTCTGTTTGGGGTTTACAACAAAACAAGAAAGTAACATCTCATGCAAAAAAAAACATATGCAGCTAAAACAGATTCTATAGAGCATATTTGGATATTGAGACCTACAAGATTACAGATGCAAGCTACAATCTACAACTGCAAACTGACAAACACCTCTAATTGCCCAGTCAAAAGTCACAATTGGCAGACTCTCTATAATCCTGGCTTTTTCGTTCTCTCTATAAGACCACGTTTTCTTCGCTAGTGTTCAGTTTTTACACTGGGATTTTGTTGGAGATAAATGTTCTTCAAATTGAAAAGCCAGACATCCATCTGCATTCTTTGGTTGTATGGCACAGCATTTCTTTCAAGCGCTTAAAGTGTTTCCTTCCAGAATCGAACTGACCTGTCAGTCCCACATGAGATAAAGGCTGACTCAGTTGGTGAATGCTCCAGACAACGTGGTGCGCCAGTGTGGTTAGACGGCCACCTTGCAACTTTCTCAGCAGTTAAAGCGTCCCAGACAACAATCTGCAACTCGTTTACATTGGTTAATTACAACCAGCTATTACCGTAGTTTGAACCCTAAAGGACAAGGAAAAGAGAGAAAACCTCATTGCTCGGTTCATCAATGGATAGTACAAACTCTTCCGTTTCATTGAAAACAGCCTGTATGCAAAACATAATTCAACCTTTTAATACTTAGATAAATAATACTAGGAAAAGGGATCCCCAACGAGTAATCTTCATCATGTAAATAATGCCTTTAAATGGATTAATGAACATAATGACAGAGAGATCTACCAAATTTGCAGTTACTTTTCAGGAGCGGACACACATCATTTATAAATGGGCACAAACGTCTAATATAACAAATCAAAAAAACAAGTATCATAAAAGAATAGCCGAACAACGTGAGAATCAATTGTTAGATACAGCTATTGTTGGGTTACACGGGATATAAAAAGGCCTTGCAAATCAGGATAAAATTCTATTGCTAATCCGGAAAGATAGAAACACATCACAAAAGGATTTAATGCTTGAATCCTAAGTGATAAAAACATGAGGGAAACTATGCAAATATGAAACTAATTCGCGTTCATTACTGTTTCCAATATTAACCTCTAACAAGGTTATTAACAGATCCAAAGGCAAGAATGAAGATACCAGAATGAATCCTAAACTCGTGAGTACCTGGCAGCGCAATTGTGTATGAGTAGCTCCAACGTATTGTTTGACTAGTCTCCCTGTACCAACCTCCCAAAGTTTCACTGCGGAGTCCTTCCCGCAGGAGAGAACAAATCTAGTAAATCAAAGACGCATGGTGAACGTTAGACTAAAACAATAAATACAAGTGAAACAAGTCAGTCAGTCAGTCGCACACCTGTGGAAGAGCAACTTCTATTTATCACACAAGGATAAAAGAATTCACTGATTAAAAACTGATTTTTCCTAGGATATCAGCAAACGATGCACCGGCAGCAAAGAGATTTTCATTGATATAAAATAACAGTGCTCCTGGTGACATCCAGACTGAAACCTAAAAGACTCTTTTGGTAAAAAAATTTAGCAGTAAAACTAAAGCATGGTCAGAAATAAATGCTGTTGCATCAATGCACCAATTTTCATTTGCCTATAATGTCAACTTATGACAGCATGGCATAGCAATCCAAATACACAGTTCAGGGAAATAGGCCCTCCAAGAAAATGTGATTCTAAAAAATAACTGGCCCTTCCTCCACTTAGGAGAAGTACCAGTTCATTAGCATCATTCCACAATTTTTAAGCCAGTCAAAAACACCTAAGTCAAAAACATCATCACTTGAAGAAACATAGAGCATGCAAAAGCCTGTTTTGTATAAAGGATACAGC
This sequence comes from Papaver somniferum, assembly GCF_003573695.1. Classification (NCBI taxonomy): domain Eukaryota; kingdom Viridiplantae; phylum Streptophyta; class Magnoliopsida; order Ranunculales; family Papaveraceae; genus Papaver; species Papaver somniferum. The sequence goes on from NC_039362.1 coordinate 4,706,040, forward strand.
CAAAAACGCTCCAGCACATATTGAGCTACTCATTAAATACAGTATAATATGACACATGATTAGCAACATGGAGGTATAATAGACTACTCTCTTCTAACAACTGCATGCTTGAGAAATCAACTAATTAGTAATTAGAATATACAGGAGACTCTTACCTTTGGTCCTTGGTGAAACTTGCACTGGTGGCTTCAGCTGACCCATGTGCCCCAACCATGGAGCGCACACATTGTGCGGTTACCCCGTCCCAAATCCTCACAGCACCATCTTTAGAAGCTGTTACATAGGTGCCACCGGTAGATGAATACCTGACCTGCATGACCAAATAATATCTGTGAGCTGAACTGATGCTACAATCCGACTTGGACATTTATATTGAACTCTCAGTTAATGTAAACATGCCTGATTGATTGCGCCATTACCCCCAATTTCTGGTGCATTTGCTGATAGGTAACATTGGAAGGTGTTTATGTCATACAGATGTGGAATTGAATGATCCGTCCCTGGAAACATATCGCATTCTCATCAATGGTCAAAAAATGTTACTCCAATACATGTTGCAGGGTTTAATTCCAGAAGCAGCACTAAACTATGACGTCATGCATATCGGGGTTCTATCTGTGACCCAATGAAAGAGAAATTGCTAGCAGAATTTATAAAACTGCGAAATACCAAGCTAATAAAGCATGTATATTCAATTTACAGACTTCATCTGGCTCAAATGCTTGAAAATATGGCCGCCTACCGATCTCACTCAGTTGATCGGTGGTGTTTCCCTAACAACAATGCCAGGTAGAGTGACGTGTAATTACATTTAGTACATAATATCACCATGAAAACAAAAAAGTAAAAAGTAGAGCAAACAACAAATACCTGCTAAAAGAAATTCCCCTGACGGATGAAAAGATACAGATCTCACATTGTGAGTATCCTGCACAGAAAACCACATATCTACATAAGAACTCAGTAATAAGTCCCACTAGGAGTGTTGAGTACTTAAAGTTAAGAACAAATACTGAAGTGTGAACCTGAATAACTCGATAAGCTCTCTTCGCCGCTGTTTTTGAGAAATCGAAGAACCTGAATTAAAGAAGAAGGAAATAAATTAAAAGCTATGAAATTTCTGAAGGAAAGGTTTATTTATGAGCTCCCAAGCTACTAAATCTTACTTTATAGTGTGATCTTTGGCCCCAGATATTAATATAGTAGATTGAGGATGGAAATCCAAATCATTTACTGGCTGCAGTTCGAACAATGAAGCTTTAGATCAATGGAACGTATAAAGGAAGATAGTGGAGCCCTTTAAGAATAATATACAGAAAACTGAAAGAGCTTAATAGAAACATATTGTAACTGAATCATCAGATGACGAAAGGCATCGTTTAAGCAACATAAATAAATATCAGATCCTAAGAACTGGTATAGCTTAACTGAAGCATAGACAAATCAGATTATAAGGCGACGAAAAGCATCTTGATGCATGTGCCAGACAACCTTGTTCAGTCAGATTTATCACATTCCATTGGGTTTTCCATACAATTCTAATGTACCTTCATATAAAAAAAAACACAATACTTATTGAACAGGATACTTGTTCATTTTAAAACATAGGAAGCGTGTAAAATTACCAACTGAAGAAAGAACATCAACAAGGACCCAACAATTCTAATTGGGGAAAGATACAGATCATGATCAAAGATTCCTGATGTGTGTGCTATCACCAAAAGAAGTAAAACTAGGACCCACAAGATTAAGGGAAAAGAAAGAAACAGATTGCAGTTTCGAGGATGATACTAGGCCAACTATATTTAACATCTAGAAGATAGATCTTTAACATAAGAGTTGATATTCATACTCAATGAACTAGGAAGCCTGCACTTAAAGGGATTTATCCTTATTCTGTTACATAAAATGTTATGTATATGCTTGCTGTCATTACATATGTTTGGTGATTGTTAAGGGACTCTTCGCATGGGACCTGTCACCTTATCAGTATGGACACCAGAGTATTTGCAATCAGAGGAAAAGAAGAACTCCAGAGAAGCAGTCCATGCAGCAAAAAGAAAAACAAAACACAAACAAGGATAGGAAAAAACAACTCGTACAGTAGATGCTTTTTGTAACCCAAAGACTTACCTGCAAATGATCATAGAATGTCCTTATTACGGGTCGCACCGGACCATCTCTTGTATCTGGCAACATCATTTGCTTGATTTTTGAAATCTACAAGAAATTCTGGTATGTATGAAATTCAAACCATCCATAACAAGATGATGTTGTATCTAAGAGAATAACTGACCTCAAATAGCTTAATTGACGTGTCAGCACTTCCAGTTGCAACATATCGTCCATCAGGACTAAATCTTGCACATCTGGCAACATTCTACAAGATATAACCAGGAAAAGTCACCGCAGTAATTCTTTTTTTATGATATGATAGTGGCAAGTGTTAACTATGTTAGACAGTATATACACAACATATTTGTTATCTGCTCACATTCCATGATAACTGATCTGCATGTTAAACGTAAACCACTTGCTAGAAAAAACACCTAATCAAATGAGTTCACAAGAGTCAAAGATCAATATTATACAATAACTAACCAGTTGACATCCCATTTTCTACACAGTTTGTTCAGTTGCTTATATTTCCAGGTTCTCCTGTTGTTATGCTATGATAGTTAATATACTAAGTTGTAAGTCTCCAATTCTGCTCCATAAGTTGGCAAATGTAAAAGGAAAATTTGTTGAACATATATCTTGCATTGATGCCCAAATGGTATATGTACCTTATGCTCTGAAACATGTCTAGTTTCGTGTTTTGGGAAACTCTTGGAAGCCCCTTTTGTATCCTGCACAGCACTGGTGTTGACAACGAAATTGATCATTAGCAGTAATGGTGTCAAAATTTAGTACACTAGTTGGACAAAAAATGGCTGTGACAGAAGAAATGGAGTCTTGGGCTCTAGGAAGCCAGCTACAAAAGCAGCCCCAAACGAGCAATGAGAAGAATGTGATTGAAATGGATTACCTTACCTGAAATCAACAGAAGTAATACGAGGTGGGGGGACCAATCCATATCCAGCAGGTATAGCTGCTGAACCATAATCAAAGAGAGCAGCTGCAGGAGCAACTCCCCTGAATGCCTCATCCCTTTCCACTGCAAGTCCCTGTACACAACTTTAGAACAAATCCAGGGAAATGAAATATGAGAACAATTTCATTTTTTCGAAGTGGAAAAGATTAAAAATGGAACCTTTGCTACAAGCTCGATAAGCTTGTTTGGAGGTGATTCCACATTCAATGGTGTCATTGTAGCCGAAGCAACCGCTATGGCAGCCTGTGAATTCAGATACTCGATCAATCAATCAATCAAATTGAAAATTCAGTGGGTTCTTTAAACAAACAGTACTAGTACCTGATTGAGGTTGTTGTCGCGAAGATGTGCAACGATCAAGTCATTAACCTGACGAAGCAACTTCCCGTCTTGCAAAATCTGTTCTAAACTTGTCTCCATTTGGAATTACCAATAAGAAATCTAAAACCCTAATTCAATCTGCTCCTGTTATTTATTTAAACCCTACTGATTCATTTGGTTGTTTTTACTTGGAATTTGAACTAAATTGACATCCATAAATCTAGACGAGAAACTGCTACCACCACCGTTAATGATTTTGATACAGGCACCCACCCGCCGCATCCAGTTTGTAAGAAGGGGATGGAGTGAGTCTTTGAAACATCAATTACCCCGTAGTTGAGGCATATTCCTATGTACATGGCATATCAAGTGGTTTGCAATTTTTGCATCCATTACGAGTATATATGCCAAAGTGACAAACATAAGTGGCAAATATTACACTTATTCATACGTGATAGAATCTCTAGCGATTGCTCGATAGTCTTAATTATGTTCGATGGTAATCACAGGGGCGACGATGATCTTTCCAACGTCAGCGATCTCTTTAAGAGTCTCTTAACCGTGGAGTGTTGGAGTGCCCATATACAAGATTGTGCATTAAAACATGTAAGAACTCCAAGTTAGGACAAAACATCCAAACATAAGCTCAAAATAAGCTCCTTCTCCTTGATGCACAGGCCCAGGCCCAACAACCAACAACAAAAATCGAATCCAAGGTTATTTCAAAAAAAAAAATCGAAAGAAAAAGGTTTTGAATAAAAAGGCAAAGCCAAGTACAAGAGTTTCCTTGATTACTGAAAAGATCTAAAGCAGAGTACTGAACAAACATAGTTACAGACTCTAACTCATGTGCAACACTAACTCCGATTGATGCAAGACTTGATTGCAACCCAGAAATTTGAAAGTTTCCATATCACATGTCCATATGACAATAGTTTGCTTAACCAGATAAATAATCTCCTTCTCGGTTTTGTCTAGCTCCATGCACCCTTCTATTATGCTCGTTCCAGATTGTACAAATTATGACATAGTGAATGATTCCCCAAACCTCCTTGCATCTTCCTTTGAGCACATTCCAATTCCAAGCTTTGAAGAGATTGATAACCGTAGCAGTTATTTCAATATTTTGCTAATATCTTTTTTTTTTTATTTCAGAAGTGAGTGATTTTTGGCTCGTTCGTCGTTTCATTCTCTAGATTGATTGGTGGAATGTAATAGAAAAGGAGACCAACGAGATAAAGGTAGCTAATCCTAGGTTTAGACACGCAATTTTGCAGCATTTTCAAACAGCAACAATGAAGATGAGCTTGTGTTTCTACCTTAATTTGAGAGTCATTTCCTTCCTTTTGGATGGCTCAACCTAACAAGAGACCTAAAATAAAAAACAAACATAAGAATGTGATTTAAAAGAAATCTCGCAAATAAAGGTATGGATTCAGCGCTACGATATAATAAATCATACACTTATCGTTTCACATTTATTGTAGAAAATCATCTTTCTTACAGTATCTTAAAGCATAACTCTTTAGATTTGTAATAATTTGCATTGGGTTTCATTTTTGTTTTAATAGTGTTGACCATGAATGTAAAATTTATGTACTAGACAGTTATTGGCTGAGACAAACAAAGAGATGAAATGAGAAATAAGTTTTTCTTCTAGGTTTGCTTACGGAAAAGAAACTGTAAGGGTGGAACTTTTCTTTCAACTGAATTTTTTTTAAGTTTCATTCGTTTGTTCCACCGAGAAACGCTCTAAAATACAAAAATTTAAATAAAAATAAAAATCGACCAATGAAAATTCATTACAAACTTGATAGGTTTGATTGCAACTTTTCTTCTTCAACCAAAGAGGCAGCAGAAACAAATATCCAAACAAATGCAAAATCAAGCTTGCAACAAATAAATTTTTTTTTTTTTTCTAGTTCATTTAACAACATATTTTTCATTTTCAATATCATATGTGAGAAAAAAATTACGGTTGTAACTTTTATCATCTATCAAAAAATCGAAAGCGCAATCTAAAATATCTTGACGATATATTTTTTTTAAAAAGATATCAATAGCTTGCTTTTGATAGGAAGTGCTTCTGAGAAGCACTTATGGACTTCTCAGAAGTACTTCTAGAAGTCATAAAGTCTGAGAAGTTAGTTTGTCAAGCTTACATCAAAAAAGAAAAAAAGTTCATCAAGCTTTAACCAAGAACAATTATCCTTAATGGTTGGTTTTGAGATTTTTTGTTGGATGTTTGTTTTTATATGCGATTGAGTTCATATTTATATGATTTTCATCAATAAGCTTAATAAATTTCATTCAATCATGAAAAAAGAAAAGAAATTGTTCTATCACTTTACTCGGATTAATGAAGAACAAAAAAATGGGGTTATGGGAAAGATGACCACTACAGGAATAATAAAATTGACGATATGATCTAATAATACTTCTAAGTAGAAGATAAAAGTTCAATCGAAAATCTAGACTGGATCGAACGAAAGATTTGATTAAGATGAAGTAAAACATGGAGTAAATATTAGGTCTAAACGCAATAACGAATGATGAATCAACTGATTGGACAAAAGATTTTGATGAACTCGGATATTGTTTACACTGATTCGTGGAAAGAAAATTGATTACAGAAGAAAATAAGTAATGGGTTTGTCAGTAGAAAAAAGAGAGAAAAAATCAAAAAAGAAAGGGAAAAAAACATGTTTCTATTAATACTGAGAAGTCGTTTCCTCATAAATAGAGAAAAAAGTTTCAGCTCCAAAAATAAGTTACTTCTTAACTTTAAAAAGTTGTTTCTAAATCTGGTTCGCAAACTTACTTCTTGTTTTTTGAATTAAAAAAGCAAAAAAGTTATTTTTTGAAAGCTATCCAAACACCTTATAAAACATGACAATCTGTAAATTGATTAAATCATATGGTTATTTGCAAACTCTGGAATATAAAATGATTTTATTTTTCCAAATTATAGGTAAATAATTTTTTTAGAATGTTTAAATAATATTTTGAAGATTTGATTCCCTCAAGATGGTCGAGTGTTTATTCCCTCAAGATGATACCTCCATTTTGTTTTCTTTATTAGATTAATTGTTCGTGATTCAAATCCTCTAGCTTTGTCCCAAAGTGTTCGAGTGGGTCTTACATAATATTACGGTTGTTATTACTTATTATTGTTGCGTGTAACAACTAAAACAAGAACACACCTGATATCTATCATATGTGGTATTGTTGGAATTTACACACACAAAGCGGGATTTCATAAAATATTATTATAATTTATTTGTTTTAGGCTTTTCGTTGGATATATCATTTGTGTTTCGATCCTTTACAAACATATCAGAACAACTTTTTCCTGAATTGTAGACAAGATCATTAGGATACTAAGTGCATAAAACTAAATATGATCTATAAATCTTCATTTGCATCTTACGACCAAAAGTCTGAGTTTCTTGGAAGAAGATAATAAAAATAGCTACAATTTTCAATTATATAGGCTTAAGAAACCTAAAACAAATAAGATGGCTCAAGTTTGAGTTGTTTATTAGCTTTTAACTTTCTTTTTTTCCTCAAAAAATGAGAAGAAACAAACATCTCTCTTTTTTATAGCACAACTTTAAATTATATATTTTTCTATTTATCACCTTTATTATAAGAAGGAGGGGCTTGGATCAATGGAGTGGAAAACCCTGACTCAACTCAATGATTCCTGTAAATGATGAACGATTTAATATTTTTTTAGACCAAAACACTCTTTAAACACATGTAACTACTAATACTTATAAAAAATTAAAACCCAATTTCAATTATGATTCATCACCAAAATTGTATTTTCTACAAAGGTACGACGGTGATGGGTGAATATTGAAGGTTGGGAACTATTTTCTAAGCTAATAGAATCTAATGAAATATTTAAAAAAAAAAAATTTCAAAGAACCCCAAGTTTGTTGGAAACCATCTCAAGTACCCAAACGAAAAAATCAGTCAATAAAACCTTGGTTCTTCCATACCAGTAGAAGAGAAATGAAACATTCGCTTTCACAATACAAAACGTGAACACCAAATTTCTCCACCGTGTAAACTATCATGATTTTATTTATCTTATTGGCTGGCTTCAAAAAGAAGAGATACCATATTTAGTAGTAATTTTAATTCAAGGCTGTCATCTGAAACTGATAATAAACATCCACATATCTTGTGGCTTCTTATTTAGCTCTCAAGTTGCTTGTTTTCCATACTGATAATAAACATACATATATTTTAATTTAGTCAATATTCACTCAGATAAGCAACATTGAGTGAATTTTGTTAACAAAGTGATATTATATTAACAATGCATAAACTTCTGTAAACATAAATGCAAATAAGAACTATGTACCTCCTGTAATAGGTATTTAGCGGCCATGGAAACATTGTTATAATAACAGATACCCATTGGGTTATTATGCTCTGTGTGATGCCCAAGTTGGCTCACAATTGATGTCGTACAAGTAAGATCCTCTGCTACCTTCCTTGCAGCCTATTACGAAAAATAAGTTAGATTCATACAAAGTTCATTAACGAAAAGAGAATTACATTAATGAACCACCAGGAAAGAGTACTGCGGTTTACTATCAATTAAAGATACAAAATTTACCTCCACTACAGATCCAGCAGCAACTAATGCTGCCTCAGAGGTGAACTTGTTAAAGTAAACACTTTTTTTAGCTTTCATGCATCTTTCTGGTCTCTTTGTTTTCTTCTAACAACGGATTGTTCATGAAGTTCACATGCGACTGTGAATGGACCTTTAAGATCCAGTCATCTGTGGCTTTTCGTGTCTGGATTATGGAGCACCTAAAAATGAAAATGGATCCTTCGATCATTTATGGACTTCTAACATACATGTTATACTTTTTTTTAGAGTGATTCTTCACCACAATGATGTATAACTAAAGGCATCCAATATTAAAAGCATAATAAACATCAAACTTTGCGATACAATTTTCAATTTTTATCGTACCTTAATTTAAAATTTAATGTTGTTTTACCCGCGGCTCTAAGTAGTATTGAGGAGTATCCTCCAAATTGTGATTTTATGTAAATCAAAAATATTAAAGACTTAGATGGATTTGGTAAAGAATCTTAGTTACAATTATGTTGTGAAAAAATATTAAATACCCTAGAGCGAAAAATCATGTGCATAGGAAACAACAACGAGGAGGATGAAATGTGGTATTATCAAATAAGATATACGCAATGCAGGATGTTTTTCTGTAAACTTTTGCAGGGTCCAAATTAGAACAAAGATGTACTCTTGAAAAACTCTAATTTTGCATCACTTCAACGGTAAAACTAAAAAACGACAATTAAATTTGTACAAGATACTAAACTAACAATTAAAAGTTGATGGAATAATTATGCAGTGACAACACTCACGGGTAAGCAAGAAGTTAGTCATGATATAGTCTCTTTAGTCTTTAGTCATTATTATCTAGTTTTCGGTCTTTTACATGTAAAATCATCACCAAAATAGATTTGAATACTAAACTATTACCTCTCTAGATTCGTTTGTGGTATAGTCTTTAGTCATTAATTTCCTCTCTAACAAAAACTTTAGCATTTACAGAAGAAAAAAAATGACTTCTTCTACTGTTTCTCGCAATTGCTTTGCAGCATTGGCATCATAACTGGTTGGTTCTCGTTCGCTCTGGAAGAAGAGGCATCTAATTTTCACGTTCGCCGGTGTAAACGAGAAAAATTTTCTTCCATGGTTTTTTTTAAAAAACAAATCTCGTTCACCCTGGATAACGCGATATGTTGGTTTTTCATTTTCAATGAGATTTCAAAATAATCCATGGAGCTCTTTACTGAATGGTTAAAATCAAACTTTTTTGCCCCCATTTTTCTGCAAGATATTTTTGCTTAATAGGTATTCTCTAAATTGAAGCTCTTAAGAAACCCTTACTGATTATAAGTAGAACTTAACCTTAAAGAGTTGACATGATGAACTTATATGGTATAATAGTGGAACATGATAATTAAAATCATCTGATGACAAGATAAACCTTGAACAACACCTGAAGATGATTTGGTTGAAAGTTTTCAATTAAATTTAAAAAAAAATATTTATAGGGTTTGATCGTCAGTATTGAAGTTGGGAGGAAGAAGATGAAAATGTTCTTAGAAGGAATCATGTAATATGTTGGTGTGATACTCAATTAGATGAGTTTTTTTTTTGATTTCTCCACACCCTTGATCCAAAACACCTCTTCATATAAAAAAAGTGTTATTTGAAAACTAATGGGACACCAAATACACCCAAATTTTTCGTTCGACAACCTTTATAGACAAAAATTAATACAACAGCAAGTAGATCAACTGAATGATCCTTGACAATTTGTATATAGAGTTTCAACCTCTACCCAATCAGTATGTGTATAGATACAGAGTCTGTGAACCTGATTGTTAAGCAAAGTACTTGGACGATCTCAAAAATCAATATCCAAGATCAATAAAGTCGTATCCAAACAATCCAATCGGAATTCTACCAACTGATTAAACTTGTTATCTATCTTTCAAGATACAAATTATACAAGAAACAAGTCTCGTAATCGATTACAATTAAGTAGACGTATCTACTTAGATTGAACACGTACATACCTGTGTAACTAAAATTATAAAAATAAATAGTATATTGCAGAAAAGGAAAAATACAAGACACGAGAAATTTTGTTGACGAGGTAACCACAATAATTTAAAAACCCCGGACCTCGTCCATATTTGAACGCCAAACTGTATTAAGCCACTACAAACACTAACATACTATAAGATTTCAGAATGGAATATAGTTGAGACCGAACCCACCCTCCAAGCGGTTCAGTTACAATCGCACTTCTTACGTATCTTGAACCTCGCAAGGATCTACGCAATTGATTCCCTTAGCTAACGTCATTTACATCTTGAGAGTTGCTTCATCCTAAGTTAATACTTTTACCAATCTTCCTCTAATAGATAAGCCTATTTGAATTTTCATTTAGATCAAAGATCAAGGTGGGAAATCTGTTTGCAATAGACAAAGCTAGCAGACTCACAATCCGGAACACTTATACTCACTTAGATGAGAATATGGATCTTTTTACCACCTCTGAAGAACAATCTTCAAAATATCAATTAAGACAAGTTTTCAGATATCTGTCTTGAGGAATCACAAAGTGTGAGACGAAAATAACTTTGCGATTACTATCTATCTTGCCTGAAAGAGATTAAGAAAACCTCAATAACAGAAAAGCAAAATCAGGATACACGAACTATCAAGGTAAAGATAGTTAGACCCGGCTTCAAGAATCCCCAAAGTGAAGTCTTTTAGTCATAGACCTTGTTAGAGCATAGCTTGGTTGAACCCACCAAACGTTGGTATGTCAAGTTTGGTTGTCATATTTTAGTATCAAAACTCATATAGAGTTGCTTGATTAAATACTAAAGTCAACTTCGTTTAGGTTAGACTGGAAAGTCTAGGAATGTTGAGATATACAAGTATTACTCTGAAGACCTAAAGAATGAGAAGAAGTAACGACTATAATGACGACATCATCCTTCCACTTAAGATAATATTGAATTGATCTTGTTACCATTCCTAACGTATCTTTCAAGTCGTGTTATATTGAAAACATAACATGAGAAGCTGTATATATTGTATATAATACTCTATTGGTGAGACTTGGTCATAATAGTATGATCAAAGTGTCAAGAAAAACATATTACGAAGTATAAACGCTTATCTTTTGGAACTTCGTAAATACGACATCGACATAATCTATTGTATATATTTATTGGATTATGTGTGTATTATATAGATGTGATTTCATCCTAGGAAACTATGTATCTTTACATGAGTTTAAGGAAGTAGATGTATGAACTTGTTTTCACAATCGAAAGGGAAATCATGATTGGTCTTGCTATTCTTTGAATATCTTTTGGATGACCAATGGAAGATGACTTTGGTAGAACCTATCTTAACTTTGCTGAGACTTGAGATATAATTGGTCATAGCCTATATAGTATAGCTAGTTTTAATTGGTCATGAGCTACATTGTAAATCAAGGTACAATCGATCATAAGCTATATTGGAATGCAAGTTGTAACCGGACATAAGTTACTTTGGGAACCAAGGTATAACCGGTCACAAGATGAACTGGGAAGTTAGTTGTGATCGATCACAAGCTACCTTTGGGAAGCAAGTTGTGACCGATCACAAGCTAACTCGGGAAGAAAGGTGTAACGGGACACAAACTACTTTGTGAGCAAGGTGTAATCGATTACAGCATGTATTGGGAATCATGTTATAATCGGTCACAACATATTTTGGAGTGATGGTTTAATCGGTTCCATGTACAACACCAATAACCATGGTTCACATATATCTTCATGGTGTGTGTGAATTAGGGTTTTGAGTTTGTCAAGTTGAGAAGCTTCCGGATGTCGACATATTTGAACATGTAAATAACTCTTATCATTTATTTTTCAAAGATATTCCTTGATACTCAAGGTGATCCCTGATCTGAAAAAGTGAAAAGCATTTAATTATGATTTTCATCATTTATATTTTAATTACCAGCAATTAAAGCATATCCTCTGGAAAATATTGTTAGTTAATGTGCTAGACCAATGATGGAAGTTTTTCCATGAGAGTTTTCGGAAATGTTGGTTAACATTAATTAGAAATAGGAAAACTGAATTTAGGTACTTTAATGCATATCTTGAGAATATTTTCACTTTTGGAATTCCCTTGTTGTCCAAACAACCTTGGCCTATAAATACTTGAGTTTGTATTTCTTGCTAACTATCCTAAAATCCAGGCAAACTTCATTTATTGTAGTTTCTGGTGGATCCGTCTATTCTGAGAGGAAAGTACCTTATAAGCGAAATCTCTTACGACCGCTCGCTTAAAGACTTCTGTGGGATCAAGAAGCTCTACGAGTACCGTTGGTAGGAAACTAGATAATTGCAGTGTTATTAATTTTCGGTTATTTATTTTATTGACTAACGGTTGTTATAAATTTGATTGCACCTAGTTTGTTTATTCTTGAGAATCTTCTCTTTTGAAATAAGATTCACTCAAACTAGATCAAAATATCGACGGGATCTTTAGAACCATCTTTGGATGTAAAGACATCTTGTGATAGTCCGTTGCTAACAAACTCCGTTATGTACGTGATTGATCACAAGAGGATTCAAGTGTTATTGTGTGGGTATTTGAAGGCAATAGAAGATTTAAAGACGAAGAAGAATTCTTATTAGTTTTCGTATCTTGTGTATTTAGTGCACAAACCTTGATCAGCTGGGACCCAACTAGAATCGGTTTATCTTTGATAGACTTGATTGATTAGTTGTGTGAGATCGACATCACTTTATAATTTTATTTTATTATAATTAAAGTAAATCGCACTTGTACGATAATTCCTTAACACTTGATATTGATCCTATAGAGTTTTGGTTATTACCGAACTTTTATCAAGTGCACAATTTGTTGTCATATACTCTTGATCTTGTGTCTGTATTCAATAACTCAAGTGACCTTGTTGTTTTATTATCTCAATCTCGTATCCATGGACGATCACACGAAGTTTGAACCGAATCTGTTGTATTATCTCGACCCTATCCATAGACGATCACATTCGGTAGAGGACTTATAGGTTGATAAATAAAATTTTTGGTGTATTTGGGTACCCTCATCTTTTTAATTGGTATCAGAGCAGGCAAACACGAAAAGATCTAACAATTTGTGTTTGGTGCGATCCAACCTATAAAGTTATAAACGTACCTACAAGATTTCTTAAGTTTTTTCTAATAATGGATAAGACAGACAATGAAATTGTCAATTCCCTACGCTCCAAAGAAATTTGGTATGTAGAAGATTGTTAATTGTATCTCAGACTCACTGAAGATCCTAAAGATAAAATGAGTCGAAAACTCATTGAGTTTGCTGAAATTGAAAAACAAATCAATGATCTATCTTTAGAACTTGAACTTTACGAATTAAAGGAAGATGAGTCCTTAAAAAGAACCTGAAAATTTCTCAGTGACAGTCAGCAATTACAAGATGATGTGGACAGTTTTCTTTGAAACTTGAAGTTATAAAACAAGCTCCTTGAAAACGCCGGGGGTATCAAAATACACCACCAACTTTTTCTTAGGCAATCTGTATGGACAAACTTAACACAACTTAGAGAGTAAAAACTCAATCAAGGAAAGTGCCTAGATTTATCTCTCTCTCTCTCTCTCTTGTTGTTGGAACGTTTACAGAATTGAATTCGTGAACCTAACTACAAAGAGAGTTCTTGGATGGTACCAAATACCAATGTCCAAGGATCAATGAAGTTTTATCCAACTAACAAGGTTGGACCTAGCAACTGTTATTGATCAATGCACAACCTGTGATATTTCAATTATAAAGATAAACAATATAATACAGAAAAAATAGATAACACAAACACCTGAAATTTTGTTAACGAGGAAACCGCAAATGAAGAAAAACCCCGGGACCTAGTCCAGATTGAACACCAAACTGTATTAAGCCGCCCCAGACACTATCCTACTACCAATTAACTTAGGCCTGGAATGTAGTTGAGATCGAACTCAGTCTCTTACTGATTCAAGTACAGTCGCGCTCCTAAAGCCTCTTGAATCCCAGCAGGACTCCGCGCAATTTATTCCCTTAGACGGTATCACACCAAATAAGAGTTGCTTCAACTCAACTGAAGACTTTAAACCAAATATTCCTCCCATAAATTAAGCTTATTATTGATCTAAACTGATGATCAGGTCAAACAATAGATCCAAGTGATGAAAATCGATAACAACTTTTACAAAAGTCTAGCAATCCTCAAAATCCGGACTTATGCAACCCGAAATGCAGCCTAGATTATTATTCACTTCACAAGTATAAAACTTGCATAACCAATAAAGTATGAAACAAAGAGACTTTGTTGATTACTATTTATCTTGATTGATGGATCAAGACTCCACAAACAATCAAGATCAGGATATTCAAGTTACCAAGATAAAAGATAATTGGACATGGATTCACGAATCCCAATGAAGTCTTTGTAGTCGCTAAACCCTAAATGGGTTTCTGGAGAGTACGACTCTAGATACAACTAGCACACACCAAAAAGTAGTGTCAGGATTCAAATATCCCAGTTGCTAAGAATTCTCCTTATATATTCTTCAAATCGTAGGTTGTTTTAGGTTTAAGCTAAGATAGCTTTGGAACCAAGTAATCAATATTCACCGTTAGATGAAAGCTTTGAATCTTATTCACATATACAAGATATACACTATGTTTAGGTAAACCGTAACCGAGGCTTGTATAAAGACTATGTTCAACATGGGTAGCTGAAACTGAAAAAGTGGGGTCTAACAACCACACCCAATATTTCTCTTAGAAATCTGTATGGACTAACTCCAATATACTTTTAAGAGAATAAACCAGATAGTCAGACTCAATCTTATTAAAAGTATATCAAATAGTTATATCTCACTTTCTCGATTCAATACTTACTCAAGCAAATAGAAATCTGCAAGTCTAATTGAATACAAGAGAAATCACTTGAACGGTACCAAAGACCAATGTTCAAGGATCAATCAATTTCAGTCAACAACCAAAGGTTGGATTTCCCAATTGATCGATTCAACGCACAACCTGTGATGTTTCAGTTATATAACAAAATATAATGCGAAAATGAAATAACACAGACACCAAAATTTTTGTTAACGAGGAAACCGCAAATGCAGAAAAACCCCGGGACCTAGTCCAGATTGAACACACACTGTATTAAGCGCTACAGACACTAGCCTACTACAAACTAACTTCGGTATGGACTGTAATTGAACCCCAACCAATCTCACACTGATCCAAGGTACAGTTGCGCTCCTTACGTCTCTGATCCCAGTAGGATACTACGCACTTGATTCCCTTAGTTGATCTCACCCACAACTAAGAGTTGCTACGACCCAAAGTCGAAGTCTTTAATAAACAAATCTTTATCACATAGAAAAGTATACGGTAATAGATAAATCTATCTCCTACAGAAATACCTACGAGTTTTTGTTCCGTCTTTTGATAAATCAAGGTGAACAGGAACCAATTGATAACCCGGACTTATATTCCCGAAGAACAGCCTAGAATTATCAATCACCTCACAATAATCTTAATCGACTAGCGAAAGAAGATATTGCTGAATCACAAACGATGAGACGAAGGTGTTTGTGACTTCTTTTATATCTTGCCTATCGGGGAAATCAATCTCAAGCCAATCTTACGATTGTACTCAAATACGATAAAAACAGCAAGATCAGATCACGCAACTATAGAGAAAATAGTTGGGTCTGGCTTCACAATCCCAATGAAGTCTTCAAGTCGTTAACCTACAGGGTATCGATAAGAAACCTAAGGTTAAAGGAGAATCGACTTTATCTAATACAACTAGTATCACACAGGAAGTGTAGGGATTAGGTTTTCCAGTTGCTAGAGTTCTCCTTTATATAGTCTTTCAAATCGGGGTTTGCAATCAATGTTAGCTTAGTAACAAAGCATTCAATATTCACCGTTAGATGAAAACCTGATTAGATTCAAGCTAATCTTTCAACCGTTAGATCAAAACTTAGATTGTTACACACAAATGAAATGCATGTTTTAGATTTGTGTAACCGTACCCAAACATGTACATTTAATTGGTTCAACAGTAGTTAACCAAATGGTTAGCCATATGAGCACTTTCATATCAACCATATTCTTCTTTACCACAACTAGTTCAAATGACTCAAATGAACTGGTTAGAGAGTTGTTCAATTGTTTAGATCTTATAGAAGTATACAAGACACAATCGAAGCAAAAACGATTTGATTCACTCGAATCAATTCATGAACTTTATAGCCACGGTTTGCAATTATGCATTCCTTAGTTTATATAAGTTTTAGTTCACGAATAACCGTTTTTAGAAAATAACCAACCTAAGTACGCGGACTGGTACGTGGACTTAAGTACCCGGTATAAGTTTATTTTCAGTTCACAAACTCCAGCAAATTTTCACGGGACGTGAAATTCCGATGGTTCGCGTACTGGTACACGAACTTTAGTTCCGGTTTTCCTGAGCAGCAATGTGACTACTCGTTTTCCCGTAGTCTACGTAATGTGTACAACTCAGAGAATCAGGTACTAAGTAGTATTGATGTCTCTGTTGAACTGATAATGCTAAGTAATAAAAGGTACTCAAGATCACAATAACAACCAAGAACACAAAGATAATGTAAAAGCTGCTAAGTTATCATGAGACACAAGAGATTACGTGGTTCGACTTTCGTCTATGTCCACGGGGTAATGAGTGATTGTTTTGTATTAAGTTATGGTGGTTACAAAGATCTTAAATGCTTCCCAAAATAATAGAGAGAACCCAAGTTGAAGTAAATACATAAGTTCTAAACATTAAAAAGGTATAAGCTTAAGACTAGATCTTCTCTCCTAGATATTGAATGCCTTTAGTTTGTTGGTGAGGATTGGTATTTATAGCCCCTTCTGCTCCAAGTATATCTTTGCTGCCTCTGGGTCCATCGTTTCCTGATATACCTTTAGTACAGATGTTACCTTCGTTCGCCGCGTGCTTTCTCCAGTCGAACTCTACCACATCAGCTGACCCACGTTCCTTCGGGAACTCCCCAGTCTCAGTACAGATTGTACCTTCGTTCACCGCCAGCCTCTGCCAATCTGGTTCCGCCACATCACCTCTCTCCATGTGCCTTGATTATTCGTGTAGATAAGAGATTTGTGCATTTAATGCTGATAAGATATGTCATCTACCTCTGTCCCTTTTCCAACTGCTTTTCCATCGATTAGGCTTTTACTTATTTCATCTTAGCCGTCGAGGCATCCTTTCTTGGGACGAGATAAAGTAGATCTACGAAGGTATCCTATGTCAGTTGGATTCCTCTGTATAGCAAGGGCTACACAGTTATCTTGTATGCGACCATTGAGATTGTGACACGTGATCCATGGAATATTGGTATTCACAGTTTGCCCCTTTTCTTTCATATTCTACCGTTTGGCAGGATTGAAAGAAAACTCTCATAACGCCGCCATTTTTGCACGTACCGATTGGGTGGTCCCCGCACGTCCTTTCATGCAATAACTTCCCCTTGAATTTCGGGACATCCAAATTTTTGGATTCTTCAGCCGCCTATAAGAAGAGAATAAAGAGGATGAATTTTCATTAACTCATTTTCTTCCTCTCGAACTGTCGCTCTCTGTCTCTTTCACAGAGATTTTATTCCACCGTCAACTGTTGATATTTCCTTCTATTTGCCAAGGTTTTCTGGTTTAATACTCGATCATCATATACACGTAAGTGACACTTTGCTCTTCGATGTTGGTTTTCACATTTCTCCATGCTTAATTATGTCTTCCCTTCTTCGACTTGTTGGAAGTTGCTGATGTACTTGCATGCGAGAATCTTAATTCTCTTTTGCTTGTTCATGTTGCATGAGAACTTGGGTTTGATCCTATTTCATATTTAGATGATGATTCTGTCATGATTGTTCCTCGTCTGCAATCCTAATCATGGTGATGAATAACCTTTGATTTAGTCTTATCATGAGTTTAAACCGCTTCCTTTGGTTGGTTTAGGAAAACCCATACCCAAAGTATGCTTGTTTTTGCCCCCAATTTGCTTTTGAGTCGACTGTGATTTTCAGTCCGCCATTGTTGATGAGACATTCTTCCTGTTGGTGTTAGGAATTATGAGACTTCCGAAGAATCCTACGCGTAAGGGGCAAAGAACCTCTTCGTCTACTGACCCACCTCTGCGGATGAACCATCCTGATGCTACGCCGTCTCCACCCATTGAGGATACTGAGGTACCTGCTGGTATTGAGATGGTTGTTGTCCCTGAGGCTGCTGTGGACCTAGAGGTAGAAGAAACTGCTGTCGAGGATCTTCCACCTCCTCCTCCTCATTATGAACTTCAAAGGCTGACACTTCGTGATAAATATAGCTACACTCATCTAACCTTGGCTGAGATCACCAAGTCTTTCCGCCTCCATAAGTTCGATATATCCTTTGTCAATGGCTCCGATGTGCTCACCGAATCCCTGATCCGGAGTTTTCCTTATGATGAGAATAACCTCCTGATTAGTGTTGGTCAGTTGGCCGCAGGTATGCTCATCCCTTTGTTTAGTAGAAATGATCCCTTCTACTATGGCATTTTGTCTACTAGGGATGACCCGGTGAACAAGACTCAGGTCCGAGGAGTTATGTAGTACACTGGTAACTACTGGCGTGCCCTTCGTGAGAGCTGGTACTGTATTAAGGGAAAGACTGCTTTGAAGTATTATGACCCCTTTGCTGATGGAAGGTCTAAGCAGGAGGATTATACCCCTGCCAACTTCAATGCTACGTACGATGATGCTATTTAGAAGAGCAATCTTCTTCCTTAGAGTGTAGGCCCTCGTCGTATCCATGTTACTACTAAGAAAATCATGGAAGTTAATAGCCTTCGTCTGCTGGAGGAGATCGATAAGAATGGTTTGACTGTTATCCCTTATTCTGCTAAGCTACCTTTGCCAAAGTCTGACCACATCTGTCTTGATCATGATGATCACTGGGCTTGTACTCCTATTCATGTGATGGGTCTTTGGGCATACGGTTTTACTTCCGCAGATCCCAATGTCCCTCGTACAGCTCTTTCCTTTCCTGAGAAGTATGATGGATATCATCCTTGGGTGGATATCAGCCTTGGGTTTTCAAACCTGCTGCTTCTCATGAGGTAACCTTCGTTTCTGTTTGAAGGCTTTTGCTTTAATATATTTGTTTGATATTCTGATGACTTTCTTTTGTAGTCTACCTCTGCTTCTTCTGCTGGAACTGCTTCAGCTTTTGCTGCTAGGACTGCTCTGGGCTCTGCTGGTAATTCCGTAACCACCAAGACTAGAAAGAGAAAGGCTTCGGCTGAAACAGCTACGCCAACACCTGCGGAGGTAAGGATTATTATACCTTTGTGTTTGTAGGTCCCTTAGTATCTTGCCCCTGATCCTTAGCTGGCGCATGTGTTTTTCCACTGTCCTCCAAGAGAAAGGGCAAGTTGAAGGTTGTTATTGACCTTGAGGCATCAGATGAAAATCCCAAGGCTGGTGAGGGGGTGCCGGATGATGAAGATATGGAGGATATTGAGGATACTAGCCTCAGCCCTCATTTGGATGATATTGAGGAAGATTTTTCCAAGGGTAACCCCAGTCCCATCCGTACTGGCTCAGTGGAGGGTGAGAACCTCGTAGCTGGTGGTGATGCTCCATTTGTTAACCTTGTTAATGTTCAAGATCCAGCTCATACTTTGTCTCCAAAGGTGCCTTCGTTTTCTTCCCCTGGCTTGCCTGTTGTCTCGGCTACTACTGGGGCTGCTGTTGTAGTTTCCAAGAGTCTTCCTTCATCTCCTGCTACTTCGCTTCAATCGAGTGGTTCGTTTTCTAAGGTTGTTACCCCAGTGGTGAGGGTTAGCAGCTCAGACTCTCAGTCGAAGAATAAGGTTGTGATTTCACTGGCCAGCTTCTCCTTCAATGCTACGCCAACCCTGTTAGGGAGCGCTCAGTCTGTTTCTACTGCCCCTAGCAACAAAGTTGTTGGACCTCCGCCTTCGTCACCAGGTTGGACCGTACTGGGCAATCTTCCTTCTGCTGGTGATATGGACTTAGGTGGTGCTCAAGCTTTTTCTTCGGTTCCCAGCTCATCCACCATGCCGTCTCTTCGTCGTGGTGAAGGCTCAGTAGTCGTGCCCCATGTTCTCTCTCAAGCGATTGATGGAGTTGTTGCTGAGTCTAGCAAGGATAAGCTGTCTGAGAGCTTGAGCCTTGGTAGTTCTGATGATGCCATTCTTGAAGCCATTTTGCGGGACTCGAAGGGTCCTTTTTCTGCTGAGGTTGATCATCATCATCTGGATAGCTCCTTTGAAGTAGCTTCGTAGTTGGATGTGTTGTCGGCTCAATATCGTGCGGCTAAGGATCTATTCTTTGACCCGGATTGGCTTCGCTCCTTCCATAACTTTGGTGAAATTCGCAGGGGTAGTATCCAAAAGATGAAGGCTTTCATTGACACACGCTGATTTCTTTCCTCGTCTCTCAGCGTTCTCGGTAAGTGATTCCCTTCTTACCGCTTCACAACTTGTTTTGATTCTCTGTTTATTCTTATACTCCTCCGTTTGCAGTTTTGCAAACAGATAGATGCTGGTTGCACCTCGTTCAACTTCTATAGGGCTAAGTGTAATCACTTGAGTGCTTTGTTGGAGCGCGCTCGTCAAGAGTATGCCCTTGTTAGCACACAACAACCTTTGTTCGGTGATGTTGCTTCTCTTTCTAGGGTATCTTCATTGGAGGATGATCTGAGGAAAACTCAAATATCCTTGGAGGCTTGTTTGATGGAACTCGAGAGAGCTAATAATGCTGCTAAGGTTGCGAGGATGGTCGTAAAACTGCTGATTCTGCTCTGGCTGCTGAGCCCTCCAAATCCATAGGTTCTTTCCTTCTTTCCCTTAGCTTTGTTGTTGTTCTTGTTCGGTTGCATAGTCCTGAGACAACCTTCGCCTGCCAGCTGGTAGCTATGGTGAGCTTAGATATCTCCGGTATCAAGTAGCCAAGTTAACCTCCGATGTTTGGTATTATCAGAAGAAGTCTGATAGGTTTATGAACGTAACCGTCCATAATGAATCCCAACTTTCCCTTGAATCTGCTCATAACTCTGATTTAGTGAAGCAGATGGCTTTTCTTCGTAAAGAATGTGACGAAGCCCTTAATTGGAAGAAGAGTCTCATTTTAAAGCAAAAAGAGGATATTGCCTTAGTTGAGAGACGCCTCTCATCCCAAGAAATTATCCACAAAAAGTTTCTTGCGGATTTCGAAAATGCATGTGCCTCTTTAGCTAAGGTTACTGCAGAGCGTAACGTCTTGTCTTTTGGGGTCTGTTCTCTTAAGAACAAACTTATTTAGGCTGACCCCGCATCATATTCCATGTCTCATGCATCTTTGATCAAGAAATTTGAAGAGTTAGAAAATGTTTACCAAGTTCTATCCTCAGAGAATGCTTCGCTCCGGATAGATGTTGATGAGCTCCGGATTGAGCGTGATACCCTTGTGGAAGATCTCGAGGCCGCTGAGGTAGATCTTGCTGAGGCTCAATATAGTTTAGAAGAATCCCTTAGCTACGCAGGAGGTTGCTTAGGGTCCTTATATTCCAGCAACATCCTTTGTATCTTTTGTTGCTTCCCCTTATTTCTTACACCCTTCGTATTCGCAGGTCTCCAGGAGCAGCTGGTGGGTGCAAATGCCAAGATCAACCGTCTTGAAGGCCAAATATCTTCGCTGGAGATATCTCGTCAGTTTGATACTGCTGCTAAGTTCAAGGATGAGGCTCTCCAGCGAGCTAACTATCATCTTACTGCTCAGATGACAGAGCTTCGTCAAAAGTCTGCTTCGGATTTGGTGGCTCAATCTGCTCAGATGAAGGCGCAGTTTGAGAAATCGGTCATCGATTATATTAATGATGCCTTTGTAGAGGCCGAGCTCCAAGCTGAGGGTGTGGTCTTTCCTCGTCTCCATTATCCTTGATCCTGTCTTGTCCAGTCTATCTTAACTGAACTCTTTGTTGTATGGTGCCCCCAGCTGAGGGGCCTTTGTGTCGTCTCTTTTCTTTGAAACAATGCTTCGTGGTGGTTTGAATCTTTGCTATCTGCAACTTTTAAGACATGTTAGTCATATTTTGGTAACATTATTATTGTACCTATATTATTGCATGAATATTTTTTTTGTAGACGTGTCGTGTCTAGATGATTGCACGTTCAAGTCATCACTAGGTGCTAAGGTATGTTTAACCTTGGGTGGAACATTCATCGTCCTACCTAAGTATCCTTTGGACAGAAGATACCGTGGTGGCGAGGGATCCTACGTGGGCAATAGTTTTTCTGTAACCCTATGCGTTCAGCGCGAAGGCTGCTTTACTTCGACAAGGTATCTCTATAGGGGATATCTTACTTTTTATTATTGCCTCATGAATGGAGCTATCATTCCGAGGATCCGAGTATTGACATATGCGTAGTTGTGTCTTGCCTTGCCTCATCGTCAATCCTGACGGAGGGTGTCTATTCTAACCCAATTTGTACCTAATCAAAAATTGACTTTCTCTTAGCAAAAAGTTTCTTTCATTGATTAGTAAGGTTCATAATACCTTTTATCAGGGATAGAACATGGTGGGATATAGCCCGTTCCCTTCTTCTCCTGAGTGATCACCATTCTCTTACGGGTAGTACTTTTGTAGGTACATTGCATTCCAATGGTGTTGTAATACTTCACCTTTGAGGGTCCTTAGGTAGTATGACCCTTTTCCAGCTTTGTCGTGTATGATGTAGGGCCCGTCCCACGTCGGAGCTAGCTTGCCCCACTCCTTCTTTCTTTGATATGGTGGTATCTGACGTAATACGTATTCTTCGACCACAAAGTTTCTAGGGATGACCCATTTGTTGTATTCGCGAGCTAGCCTTCGTTGATAGTTTACCATCTTTTGCAAAGCCACTTCCCGCCTTTCTTCAAGATCATCGAGCTTTTCTAGCATTAGGCCCGTCGTTAGGTTCTTCTCCCATGCCTCTGTTTTTGTTGTGGGAAGTATTATCTCCGCTGAGATGACAGCTTCGGCTCTATAGGTTAGCAGGAATGGAGTTTCTCCCGTGGCCACCCTTCTTGTAGTTCGGTAGGCCCACAAGAAATTGTACAGTTGTTTGCACTATCTTTTCTTGTATGCTCCTAGCTTTTTCTTCAAGTTCATCGCTATTGTCTTGTTAGTCTTCTCCGCTTGTCCATTTCTCTTAGGGTATATAGGAGTGGACTTGTTCTTCTGAATGTTGAAAGTATCGAACAACATATTTACGTTCTTTCCTTGCAATCGCTTGCCATTGTCAGAGATTATGGCGGCTGATATTCCGAACCTTCATATGATTTGTTCAAACAAGAATTTAAAGACATATGTGTCCCTAATTATTTCCAAAGCCTTTGCCTCCACCCACTTGGTGAAGTAATCCGTAGCCACAATAAGATATTTTCTCTTCGAGGTTCCCTCTATCAAGGGTCTGACAATATCAACCCCCCACTTGACAAATGGACAAAGGCTGATGACTGAGTTG
The DNA here is from genome assembly GCF_003573695.1 of Papaver somniferum. NCBI lineage: Eukaryota > Viridiplantae > Streptophyta > Magnoliopsida > Ranunculales > Papaveraceae > Papaver > Papaver somniferum. The sequence goes on from NC_039362.1 coordinate 4,729,641, forward strand.
AGCTCCGTTGCCGGTGTTATAATTTTCCTGGCAAATCGTTTGCATTTCTCACAACGCTTAGCCACATTTTTTGAATCTTCGTCTTAGCCAGTTGCATTTTGGCTTTGACTGCCAAGGACCTTCTTCCGCTGTGATTGCCGACATCTCCGCTGTGTATATCATGGAGTATCATTCTGCCCTCAGTTCGTGAGAGGCACCGCATTAGGGGTCCAAGAAATGACCTTCTATACAGTATCCCGTCACATAGGCTGTACATTGCTGCTTTCGATTCGATCTTCCGAGCTTCTTTGACATCTGCTGGTAAGGTACCTTTGTCAAGGTATTGATGAATTGGAATCCTCCAATCATCCTACGCTTCGTCCTCGTTGTCTTCGTCCGACATAGGTTGATCTTTGTCAGACCCTTCGACTTCGTTATCTGGCTCTTCTTCGTCATATTTTTCTTTCTCAACTTCTATCATGGCTCGAGTTTGAACGACCATAGTCTCCTCAACTCCTGAGATTGGTCCTTCTATTGAAGGCTCATATACCCTACCAATTTTCATAGATGTGGTATTTATGTCCCTTAGCATCGATGATATGAATGTTAAGGCATCTGCGTGTATGTTATCTTTTCGACAGACATGTCTGAATGTAACGTTGTTAATTTTTGACACATGCTCCTGTGCTAGCTTTAGGTACGAAGATAATAATGGATCCAAAGTTTGATATTTGAGCTCGATTTGTCTATTGACTAACTGTGAGTCACTAGTCAAACGAACATCTGATAATCCTAGCTCCCGTGCCAAGCATAAACCATGTATGACCGCCTCGTATTCTGTGATGTTATTAGTGTATTGTTCAAATTCTAACCTGAACGCATAAATGAGTCGGTCTCCGGTAGGGGTTGTTATTACAATCCCCATGCATGCGCCTTTTCCATTGGAGGAGCCATCTACGAATATCTCCCACCTTCGTGAATTCTGAGGTTCCAGGAGGTCTTCTGGTTCTTGCTTATCTTCCTCCATTCCTGGGATGTCATCTATCTCCGCTTCGTCGTTGAGAGGTAGGTCCGCTAGGAAGTATGCTAAGATTTGTGATTTCTCATCCTTCCTAGTTTCAAAGATTATGTGGAACTGCTTGATCACGGCGTTCCATTTTTCCACCCTTCTAATTTTCTCCGTGTTGTCGAGGATTTGACTGATTTGAGCCTTTGTGAAGACTCGGATGGTATGTGCGTCGAAATATATCCTTAGTTTCTGTGTTTCCACTACTAAGAGTGTTTGCTGATGTAGTATATGGGCTTCTCTCCTTGTCCTTGGTCTCGTACCAATACTACGCTCACAGCGTAGCTTGTTGCTGCTAAGTACAAGGTGAAAATTTCACCTGGCTCCGGCTTCTGTAGGATGGGTACCGAAGTCAAATATTCCTTGATTTTTTGGAAGACTTGCTCGCACTCCATGGTCCACATGAACCTGCTTCCCTTCCTTAGTGTATCAAAAAATGCTTTGCATTTATCTGATGATCTTGCTATGAATCTTCCCATGGAAGCTAAGATTCCATTTAGCTTTTGTATCCTTTTAGTGTCTGTGGAGATGGCATTTCCATTATTGCTCGGACCCTTTCGGGATCCACTTCTATTCCTCGCTTAGTTACCAAGTATCCTAGGAATTTTCCTGAGGTTACTCCGAACGTACATTTCTTCTGGTTTACCTTCATGTGGAAACTTCTCATGGCTTCGAATATTTACCTTAGGTTTGATAGATGATGTTTCGCTTCTTTTCTCTTGACAAGCATATCGTCCACGTAGACATCGAGTATCCTGCCTATCCATGGTTTAAATATTTTGTTTACCAATCGCTGGTATGTTGCCCCCGCGTTCTTTAGTCCAAAAGTCATCCTTGTATAGCAATACAAGCCTCGTGGGGTAAAGAACACAGAATGCTCCTGGTTTTCTTCTGCAAAGGCGATTTGGTTTTAACTGAGTATCCATCCATGAAGGATAGCCTCTGGTGACCCTCAGTTGTATTGACTAGTTGGTCAATGTTTGGCAGCGGGTAGCTGTCTTTGGGGTATGCTTTGTTGAGATTTCTAAAGTCGATGCAAATGTGTATACCACCGTTCTTCTTGGGTACGATCACCATGTTGGATATCCATGTGGGATACTTGACTTCTCGTATGAGTCCTACGGTTAGTAGCTTTTGTAACTCCTTTTCTACCACTTCGTGGTAGATGTCTGCCACCTTATGGATGAGCTGCTTGAATGATGGTATTTCTGGTTTGAGACGAAGGTGGTGGGAGACCAAATTCGGGTCAATTACGGGCATGTCTTCCATTGACCACGCAAAGACATTTGCGTAGTCTCTTAGTAGCCTTCGTAGTTGCATCTCCTCTTCCTCTTCAAGTAAAGTTCCGATGTTGATCATCTTTGGTTCCGCCTCCGTTCCGATGTTGATTTTCTTTGTTGGTTCCACCGGTGAGAAGGTTTGTTTCTGAGGACGTTGAGGAGTGATTTTCTGTAATTGTCATTTGGCAGAGACGTTCACCCCTGCAGTGGCGGAGGTGCTTGTCTCCGGAGCTGAGGTGGCTTCGGGTACCGAGAAGGCTCCGTCCTTCACTTCTTTAGTGTTTGCCTTTCGTCTTTTTCTTTCGTGCTGCTGGGCGACATATCTTTCTTCGTTGAGTCTGACCTCTGCTAGATTGCATAGCCTTGCGTCTTTCTAGTCACCCTTGATTTCCATTTCATCCATGGGTTTAGGGAATCGAAGGTACTGATGATATGTCGAAGTTGTTCCTCGTAATCTATGGACCCATAGCCTTCCCATGATTACATTGTAGGGCGAAGGCGCCTCCACCACACAGAACCTTGTTTTACTAAGGGTCATGCACGTACCTGCAAGACGATTTCTTCTTTTGGTCTAGAGACTGCTCTATTGAAACCGTATATTGTGCAAGTGGAAGAGTCCATCTGCTCCACTGTCAAACCCATGCGTAGGTAGGGTTCGTAAAACAATACATTTAACGAGTTGCCCCCGTCAACGTAGACCTTCATGACGTTCCATCCATGTATTGGAAAAGTGATCACAAGTGGATCATTGTGCATCTCAACCTTCTGATTGACGTCTTTTGTTGAGAATGTTAATGGTGTGGCCATCCATTCTTCCCAAGTGCTAGTAGGTGGTCCGCTTAGCTTGAACACTTCGTGGGCTTCTAGCTTTCTCTTGTTTCGAGCTAACTCGAGGATGTCTTCGAGTAGCTCCTCCTTACCTCCGCAGGAGAAGGTAATCATGGTGATGTATTTGCCGTCCTTAGGTAGTTCTACTTTTTTCTTGGGGGCTACCTCAGTATCAGCTGGTTTTATCTGCACGTACTCCATGAACTTGCCTTCGTCTATGAATCTCTGGATCGCGTTCCTTAGGTGATAGCATGTATCAGTTGTATGCCCGTAGTACTGGTGGTACTAAAAATATTCCTTAGCCTCCTTTGTTTTATCTGGTTGCTCTCCCGTAGTGTTAGGGTAAGGAAAGCCCGGCTTCGCTCCTTCCTTGCTTATGATGTAGGAGAATGTGGTGTTTGGCTTTGTGTAGATCTTATCTACGTACTCGTCTCTTTCTTTTCCTCTACCTTTGCCATCTCCGTATTTTGATCTTTTGTCTCGAGAGCTGGTTCTGCCCCCGGTCTCGTTTTTCCTCTTAGGTATCTCCGGAATTGGTTCCAGAGAGTTGGTTCGTTGCGGACCTGTTGTTGTCTTTGCTTGTGCCCTGGGGTTGTCCTTCTGGATTTCTTCGAGTCTGATGTAGCGGTCCTGGACAACCGTGATCTCTCCTTCGGAATCAAGGGCTCGGTTGTGAAGCTCCACGAAGATGGCTGAGGTTCTGTCAAGCCCATACTTATAGCAATTAATGTTATTTTCTGGATTAACTTTCCTTATTGCTTGGCATGTCCTTTGCCACCTGTATGTGTATTGCATCAATGTCTCTCGGGGTCCGATAACTAATGCAAATAGCCTATCTAACCCTACCTTTGTTGACTTGTTGTATATGTATGTCTCCAAGAACACCGTAGATAATTGCTCAAAGGAGTCAATTGAGTTTGCTGGTAAATTGTCATACCATGCCAATGCTGATCCCGTCAAGCTTGTCGGGAAGTACCTACAAAGTACTACCTCATCTCTTTCCCAATGGGCAAGGACACGAGTGTAGTATCGTAGGTGGGCTTCGGGATTAGATGTACCGTTGTATGCTTGAAATGTAGGTACATGGCATTTCGGAGGGATGGGTTCCCTCAAAATGCGAAAAGACAACGGAGATGTTGTCGCTTCTTGTATCTCCTCCCGTATTTTCTCAATTTGCTCCATAACCATGTTCACGTTGTGAGCATCTCTAGAAAATGTCTCGTCGTAGTAGGACTGAGAGGGCTTGTATGTAGGATCCGTCTCATCTGGATCATGGTGTGTTCTTCTGGCTCCCCCTGCTGGGTTAGCCTTCGCTGGGTTGAGATCCACCCTTCGTCTTCCTGAGATAGCTCCGTTTTCACGCCTCTTTAGCGGAGGGTGAGTTTGGGAACCTTCGATTTGCACGTCTAGCATATCCTTTAGGTTATGGTTTTCCTGGGCCATCACGTGTATTGCATCCTCATGCTCCTTGTTTCGTAGTAGCAAAGCTGCTACTTGTGCTGCCATTTTTTCTTCGATGTGTATTCCACCACCCTGAGGAGTGTTGTCGGCCGGATGCTCAGAGTTATCCATTCCTTCTTCTATGACCGGTGCGTATGGATATATATGGATCGGAGTTAGGTTTCCCAACCCTCGTCTTGCAGGAACTAAGGTTCTGGGTAACCCTGCGTTGGCCGCAGGTGGCTGTGTCACATTGGGATGCTCTGGTAATGGCATGTCGTAAAGTAGTTGAGCTCCCGATGTTTTACCCATCCCTTCAGCAGGAATATGTGGTTTGTAGCAATCGTCCTTCGTGTTATTTCACTTTGCCCGTCCTCTGCTTCCGTTCGTTGATTTGCTTGAGATGGCTTTTGAGTTCTTCCTCGTGTGACTGTTGGTCGTGAGCTTGTTGGTACATCACTTGGTTTCTGCATGCCTTCGGCTTTTGTTATCCTGCGATCACAGAAAAACGACAAAAATCTGCTACTTGGGTGCCTTCGTTAAAAGTGGCAATTAATGCTCTGACGGGTAAGCAGCTTTTTCAGAAAAAAGGCTGAAATAACGTTTGGAAAGACGGGTATTAAATTTTTATGACACCCTTGGAAGAAACAACCTTAAACGTTGAAAACCAATATAAAAAAAAGGTGTCAGATCTTCCCAAAAAACAGGGTTATTAAATGCTTTAGAAGATCTTTTTTCCTTAAACTTTCACTGAGATTCCTCTGCAGTCTGAGGTACTCAGATCTAAAGGATGCTTTGTCGGAAAAGGCTGTTTTAGTACAAAAAAAAAATTTAGCGTTTTGTGAGTGGTTTTTTTTTTGTGAAAATTTGTATAGATCTGTGAGATTGCTAGTCTTTAGAGGCTATGAACTCAAAGAACTTGCGAAAACAATGGACGAACCCATCACTAGAAAGTGAGATTCATCACTGTTGAGCTCAGATCTCTTCGTTTAAAAAAATGCATAAGTAAAGCAAATGACGGAATATAAAAACTCAAGCTGGTGAGCAAAACTTTCGAGCGCCAAATTGTAACTACTCGTTTTCCCGTAGTCTACGTAATGTGTACAGCTCAGAGAATCAGGTACTAAGTAGTATGGATGTATCTGTTGAACTGATAATGCTAAGTAATAAAAGGTACTCAAGATCACAATAACAACCAAGAACACAAAGATAATGTAAAAGATGCTAAGTAATCATGAGACACAAGAAATTACGTGGTTCGACTTTCGTCTACGTCCACGGGGTAATGAGTGATTGTTTTGTATTAAGTTATGGTGGTTACAAAGATCTTAAATGCTTCCCAAAATAATAGAGAGAACCAAAGTTGAAGTAAATACTTAAGTTCTAAACATTAAAGAGGTATAAGCTTAAGACTAGATCTTTTCTACTAGATATTGAATGCCTTTAGTTTGTTGGTGAGGCTTGGTATTTATAGCCCCTTCTGCTCCAAGTATATCTTTGCTTCCTCTGGGTCCATCGTTTCCTGATATACATTTAGTACAGATGGTACCTTCATTCGCCGCGTGCTTTCTCCAGTCGAACTCTGCCACCTCAGCTGACCCACATTCCTTCGGGAACTCCCCAGTCTCAGTACGGATTGTACCTTCGTTCACCGCCAGCCTCTGCCAATCTGGTTCCGCCACATCACCTCTCTCCACGTGCCTTGATTATGCGTGTAGATAAGATATTTGTGCATTTAATGCTGATAAGATATGTCATCTACCTCTGTCCCTTTGCCAACTGCTTTTCCATAGATTAGGATTTTACTTCTTTCATCTTAGCCGCCGAGGCATCCTTTCTTGGGACGAGATAAAGTAGATCTACGATCCTCTGTCACTTGGATTCCTCTGTATAGCGAGGGCTACACAGTTATCTTGTATGCGACCACTGAGATCGTGACACGTGCTCCGCAGAATATTGGTATTCACAAGCAAAGTACGCATACTTTGGTTCAAGGAATAAGGACTTACACATATGTGTTACTACACAATGTTTATATCCTTCCAAGGTTATATATTCTAAACTCTCATTTCAATCATTGAAACATTCTTAGAGGACGTTATATAGTTGTTATTCACAAACCATTTTTCGTCAAAGCCATTTTCAAGTAATTGAAACTAATATGACTTTTGTCACTAGTAAAGATGAACTTGGCCAAAGCGAAAGCTTACCAACACATATTTTGAGAAATAGATAAGCGAGATAAACTCGGCTCGAAATAGCAAATGTGTATAATCATAGTCTATATAGCAATATGACTTTTGTCTCAAGATAGGAGATAGAGTTGATATACTTTTGAGTGATAGATAAGTTCAAGTCTCCACATACCCTTTAGTCGATGAAGTTCCACAAGTTCCTTGAGTAGTTCTTCGTCTTTGTATGATGATCGCCATGGAGTCTTGAGCTCAACTACACTTTCTATCCTAGTTCGAGACTTAGCTAATAGTAGACTAGAAATCAAGACTTATAGTTTTGATCACTAACATTGACAAACATGCTTGAGGTAGCAACGCATGCGAGTTCGACCGAGCATTGCTCTAACAGAAACTAGTCGATTTGAACTTAAAATCTTAACACTCATTTTCATATTCACAAGACATTAATATTGAGTCACAATTATGTGCTCGAGTGAGTCTAGTGTTAATTAGAGAACTGATCAAATGCAAATTACTTCAAGGAAATAATTTAATCGCAATTGAATCATAATCGACATAGTTTGTAAATGTACAAAGTACAAGTACTTGAATTGTTGGTGAATCGGCTGAGTCCCAGTACGTGGACCAGTTTGCAAACTTATATGAAATAACCGAGTTCTTGAGTCAACAGAACTTCTCAGTTCATAAACCGGTTTGCACACTTATGCAATAACCGAGTTCCGGACTCTTACAAAACTTTTCAATTCAGGTACCGGTTTGCAAACTTTGAACTAACATAAAGTTCTGGAGTCTACAGAACTTTTTAGTTTACGTACCGGTTTGCATACTTTGGACCTTTGTCGGTTCCAGAGTTCATAGTACATTCAGTTTGCATACCAGTTTGGATACTAAACTGGTTCTAGAAGATAGAACTGTTTTGGATCGCATACCGGTTTGATTATTTTAGTCCGGTTCCCTTACCACAGTTCCACAATGGTTTGTATACGAATATACATACCTATCCGGATAACGAAAAAAACAGATTTTTCCCATGACATACATACGAGTATGCATATCTCACAAATTTGAGAGTCAATATATACATACTCCGTTACGTGTATGAATACATGTAATAGGGCTTCAGACATATAACAATTTTTTTTTCAGTTTGTAAGACTTATAACACTATCTTGTATTCAGAATATAGTAGTTCTATATTTCTCTAAATCGATTTGAAACATTCCTGAATAACATCAATGACACATATCAGTGTTCCAGGATATTTTTCGAATGATAAACTTGAATCATGGTTTGGTCCAAAATAATAAATTGTTCTCCACCAAATTTGATCAAGTATGAACAAATGTTCATTAAACTTAGTCATTATATTTCGAGAAATTCGTAAACTAAATAATCAGTTCTCGACTCGAAATTCTTGTCTATGCAAGATAATCTAATTAGTTATGCAACAATCGTCTCAAGATAAAAAAAAAGTGAATATAACTTGAGAATTAGGTGGTTCAGTCTTCTCTTACCTTTTGTTGATGAAGTTCTCCAAAAGCTTCGGTTGTTCTTCGCCTTCAAACGGTAGAACGCAAATGATGACTGCTTCGTTTCTCAGCTCCACTATCCTAGACCGAGATTTAACTAATTGGAGACTAGAAATCAAGATATAGTTTTGACTACTGAATTTGATAATAAGCTTGATATAGCAACACTTGTGAGTTCGACCGAGCAATGCTCTAACACTCCTGAAGACCAATATGTGAAAGAAGTCTGTTTCTGCTTGACTATTGCATGAATTTTTCTCTCGATATCATAAGTTTTGATATCAATTCTAATATCTGTAGGAATAATAACTTGCTATATACAGATACTTTGTCTGGAGAAAAGCTGACCAGTAAGTAGTAATGAAAAATTACTCAAAGTATTCATGGAACATTTAGCCTACCCTGTGCCTATGAATATTTTCAGATATGGGTCAACTAGTCAACTTAATGAGTGGGTTTCAGATCCATGGATTGTTTCTCGAACCATTCCATGTGGAACCGATTTTGAATCGACATCTACTTCGGTGATAAAAACAAAGAATGAAAATTCTTTTCTCATTCTCTTCACTTCAACCGGTTAGGGATTTCACTTAAATTACCAAAAATTTATACCTTGTACCGAATTACATATTTTAGAATCTTCACGACCACCATCAAATCAAGACCATTATGTTTCCTAAGAGAAGAAATCGCGAGATCCATGTGGTTCTCTTAAGGAGATAAAAAAAGATTTTAAGCTCTATTTTTGTACAAAAGAAAAAAAATGGAAATTTTCAGAGTACTAGACATTGATAGTGAGTGATCGAGATAAGGATTGAAGCAAGAGATGAAACCCTAGATTGAAGTAAAAGATGATCTGCTAAGAGAAAAAAATGAGAAGTGAGAGATGGACTACTTGGGTAATGGACCGATGGTATATTGAGAAACTGCGTTTAAACTGAGAGGCGGAGGAGTCGAGACTAGAGAGACCCACTAATAAAACTGACCCACTACTTGGATAACTCAAACTGACAACATCGTGCGTTTGAGTTGCTTTATGATAGACTATACAAATATAAGCAGTTCTTGAGTAGAGCTGTCACTGTAAATAAAAGGTGGCGGTAGTTAGAAGAACTGTTATCTAAAAATTGTGCACTTCGATAACAATTTTAATATGAAACAATTATCATAGCTGAAAAATAACAACAATTTCTAAACTGTTATTATATATCAATGTACAATAACGTCTTTCTATAAAAACTGCTATTATACAACCATTTTGTAGCAGTTATAAAACTGTCACAATTGTATATCACCATTGGTGTGAGTTTTCCATAAAAACTGTTGCATATATCTCATAGGTTATTCTTTGGTGACAGTTCTTTGGTGAATTGTCATGGTTTTGGATTTTGAACTGTCACCAAAACAAATTTTGTACTAGTGTTCGAAAGAAAGAGAAAAAACTTATTTCAACTCGGAGATTGATTGGTGTTTTGATTTTATTTGTTGTTCGAATCCAAAAGTTAATTCTATTCCACTCAGTCTTCAAAGGGTTCTCATGATTTATCTCAACATCACGTCAAAAAAGGGATTTCGAATATCAATAGACAATATCGGTTGTAAGTTTCTTCTATTCTTTTTCGAATCTGTGAATTCTTACGAAAATTCTAGTAACATGCATAATAGGAATTTCACTAGAGGAGAAAGTTATAATCAAACCCATAGAAGAGATACACCAAATTTCACTTTCTCTGAAGAAACTATCGATTCTCTGTCAACCCATATTTTTAACACTAGTACCTAACTTTACTTTGTTAACCAAGGTTTTCTTGATAAATATGGATTAATTCATGATAAGATAATTATGTTGAAAAGAATTTTATGTGTTTGTAGAAATTCTGGAATATGTAAGTTTGAAACGTATCCGTAACGACTGGGATGATATTCATGCCGAAAATTATACTGGTTCACCATGCTTAGTTAGAGAATTTTATGCCAATATGCACAACTTGGATGCTAAAAGGTGTAAATTCTTCACTATGGTTCGAAGACGACGCTTTGAAGTAAATAAGAGTGTTATTGCATCCTTACTGGGTTGGAATCTTGAAAGTACATTCCTTCCTCGAAGTAATGATTTCAACGAAGAACAAATTGCTGAAATTCTTGGTGGAAGCACTTGGAAAGGAAACGGTCTTTGTATTAATGATATTCCAGAACATCTCAAGTTTTTCGGAAAACTTGTTGTACCCAACTTGTCATCTAGCAAGATGCACAAAGTGATGTGGAGTTGAGACATGGAAGAACTAATCTATCACATGATAATTGATACGCCTAACTTTGACTTTTGTGGTTTTATTATCAGACAAATGATAAGAATCCGGAATAGTGGCAAAAGCATGGGTTTTCCATGTCTTATCACTAGAATTTGCAGTGTTTTTAAAATTATTGTCAATGATTCACAAAGACTTGTGCCAGAGCAGCATAATCATTCTATTATTAATAGAATGAGAGGACAAGGACATTCTGGAACAAATGCAGGTGCTGCTCCTAGTACTCTTATGCAAGATTTTGATCTTGGAACTTTTTATCAAAGGATTAGTAGGATGAATGACTGTCTTGAGCATCAACTTAATTTTGCATCAAACAAGTTTCCAAAACTTGTTGTAGATCTTATAAGGATTTCTCAGGATTACAAAGACACTGACTCTGAAGAAGAATTTGGTCTGAGTGACTCCATCTCAAGATCTTAGATTTCCTTGTGCTAAAATATTGAAACTTTAATGTATAATATTAGGACTAGTTTGTCTTTTGGTATTATGAATTTTTATTTTTTAGGGTGTTGTAAACGTTTTTAAGACTGTGTGCAATTTTGTTTCTTGTAAGGACTAGTTTGCCCTGGTATGTTGTTTTCATATGATGATCTGACTTAAAACAATATTGTAGATGGGGCAAAACGAGTTGCTGGTTTTTAAGGAATTGAGGAGACGACCGTGCAGAGGAAACTCCTTGAACCGAGCGAACTGTCTAACCTCACACAGATGCACTGCAAAAAGGGAGTGCTTTGAATTCGAGAGATCAATCTGTAGGACTCTGGCCTAAACCAAGACAATGGCCATTCCAGAGTCAATTTGGTCACAAGAGAGGATGGGTCGATCTGTAGGAGGGAAGCTGAGAAATGTGTGAGATCGAAATTGTAGGTGTGTTTTGTATTCTGCATGAAGAAATAAGATAAGTTTTAATTGATTGAATTTTCTCTGTTGAGAGTAACTGTTCAGACGCTGAGTTTTTGTTCTCTTGTTGTCTGTTCGAAGAAAGATTGTCTTGTTTTTCAATCATGATTCAGAGAGTTATTTATATTGCAAGAATTGTAGACACCTTGATCCCATGAAGTGTGACAGTTGCTGGAGTCAAAGAGTGGGGAAGTGGGAAATCGTGTCAAAACCAGTTGCTCATCATGCGGAGACTTGGTTGATTTTCCACCCACTACTTTGTTAACTCCTCCAACTGCTTGCACGAATTGCTCACATTCTCATCGTGTATATGAACACACGTGCCGTAGACCGCCAGACCAAAACCCTAGTTGATATCCCCCATGTGACACGATTGATGTCTCGTGATTGTGGAGTCTGCAAGGCAGACGTGTATTTAGTTAGTCAGTTTCTGACTTTATGGGACGATGAATCCTTGTATTGCTGAGTCGAACTTAATTTGGAAATGTTCTAAGACTCACGAATCCAACGTGTCTGTTGAGACAAAGGTATATTTCTTGAATAAATGTTGATAGTTAAGGTGAGAAATTTTTGCTCATTTGATGAATTGTTGAATATTGATAGTTGAACCCATATTCCCTAGTCTGAGCAAATATTGTTTATCTGAGAAAATGTTGCTCATTTGATAAATACCATTGTAACAGAACCAAATAAAATATTAACTTAAAATACTGGCAACTGAACCGAGTATAATCAATTAAAATGTTGATCATGTGATCAACGTAAAATTATTAGCGTTTGAATATGGAATTATCAACCTTGGATTCGAAAACCATAATTTTGATCAATTGCTGATCAATTGATGATTTATTAAAAATCAACCACAGAGTGAAGGAGGGACCGGCTACATGGAATGGTGGGTCAACCATGTAGCACCCAGATGCTCGAGTGAGCAAATACCAAAGTGTCTTGAAGACCAGTTGGTGAAAGGATGATTAAATGCTGGTTTAATCATTCATTAAAATAATGCTCGTCTGAGCCTTAGGTGATAAAACCTAATTATGAAGAGATGAGGGACTGACCAAGGGGTCATCAAACCGGCCCTGGTTGGTCATGGGACCGACCGACGATCGTTTTATGAAATTCCAAATTGTTTGGAAGAGTTTGAACCTAATGTGAACAAATTAGGTCAAATGATGAAAATGTGTGGGACCGGCCTCTTGCAAGCCAAAGAGGCAACCTTGGTCGGTAAAGGTAATATGCTCATGTCACCAAAGTGTTCGTGTCTCAGTCCTGAGAATTTTGATATTTTCTGATGCGTGTTTGAGCAACATTTTGAGAAATTTTGAAGAAATCAAGGTTTTTTGCTCAAACTGAAGATACTTCATAAGATGAAGGAAATAATAATAATAAGCTAAGGAATCATGAAGTGTGGGACCGGCCATGGCTAAGGCAAGGCCGGCCGACCGACCAATAAGCCCCGTCCCATGGCACTTTTCCTAATTTTATATTATTTTCATGATTTTAAGGAAATATCATGAAATCAAGGAGTTTGTTGAAACTAAGGAGTTTCCTTGAAGTTAAGGAGTTTCCATGATATGAAGGAAATAATAATAATAATAATAATAATAATAATAAGGGGTGGCTCTGGCGAAAATTATGGCGATTGAAAGCCGAGAATTATCTCTTCTCCCTCCTACAATCTAGCAGCCTAAAATCTTCTCAATCTGTATATCAATCAATCCCCCACTTTTTCCCCTACAGTTTGATATCGCTTGTGTACGGGTTTACTGATTTTCCAGAAGGTCATCGAGCGGTTATTGCAGTTACTAAGGTTTCTGCAATGCCAAGAACAAAGAGACTATCATCTTCTGAAGATCAATCTCTCTCAGACACTGATGAAACTGTCGAACCCTACACGGATTCATCAGATGGCGTTTTGGTACATTGTCCTTTCAAACACTTTGACGATTGCTTGGATGGGTATAACAGTAGAGGTTATGTTAAAACCTCCATCATCCGTCATATTCGTGATCAACATTGTCCATCTAAAGCGCGATTAAATGTGTGCAAAGAAAGGATTCGTACTAATGCCAATGTTTACAATGCCTGGGAAATATTACTCCTACAATTACAGATGTGGTTATGCGGTGATTGTATGAAAGTGCAGTCCTGGAAGCGTGCTTGTCGTCCACATAATGGCAATATCCTAACAGGACCCTTCAATGGCAGACATGCAAAGTTCTTAATACATGGAATAGATAATCCTTCTGAAGATACCCCTTCCCCTATGGAGGATGTCTCAACAGTACATGATGAATCACCAGGTTTGTCCCTTTAACTGCTAGATTTGGTGTATCAGAAACGATTCACCACGACTGCCAGTATTCCACCACCTTGCAGATTGAACTTCTCAAAGGCATTGAAAAACATCGCTTGACAAAGTGCCTGCTAAACCTGAGGACCTTACTCTGTGGATACAGTTACTGTTACTACCCATTTGCACACTTAATCTATATGTGCCCAACAATGCCAGTGAAGACAGATCACTTACACGGAAGAAACTGCAAATTGTAACAATTAATCAAGCTCTACTTAAATGGAGTGAGTCGAATGGATGTGTCAGTATTGTCCATCAATTACTTGAGAAGTCTAGACAAGATGAAGCCATACAACAGCAACGTAAACAACCCTCACGGAAGAAACCCAAGACCAATATTGAGGCCTGTCAAAAGAAGCTTAATTTTGGTCAGTATACCGCTGCTATACATATTCTTTAATCCAATGAAGTAGCCCCAGCAAACCCTGACACACTCCATGAATTACAACAAAAACACCCTCAAGTACGGCCACCTGCTATACCTCATAAGGATCCCAACTCTGCTGCAATATCTGTAGATGTCCAGGCTGTGCTGAAAGCCTTGAGGAGCTTTCCGAAGGGAATATCGTGCGGCCGTGACGGTCTTCGTTCTCAACATCTGTTAGACGCAACCAGTGGAGCAGCAACAGCAGTCTCAGATGAACTTCTTGTTTCCATAACAGGTGTTGTTAACCTGTGGCTTGCTGGTAAATTCCCATCATCCCTTGGTAAATATATTGCGAGTGCACCGTTAACCCCATTGCTCAAGCCTGGTGGAGGCCTTCGTCCGATTGCGGTGGAACAATCTGGCGGAGATTATGTTCCAAATTAGCTGCTGCAGCGGTGCTTCAAGACATGATGGCATACCTTGGTAAACATCAATTCAGAGTGGGCATTCCGTGTGGAGGTGAAGGTATAATGCACTCCGCAAATCGACTACTGGAATTGAAAGGTACCCATGACAACATGACTATGCTATTAGTCGATTTTTCCAATGCCTTTAATGTGGTCAATAGAACTGTCATAATCAATGAGGTTCGCGCGAAATGCCTCAGTATTTCGAAGTGGATAGAATTTTTCTATGCAAAACCGGCCAAATTATATTATAATGAGTTCACCTTGTCTTCCGCGCAAGGAGTTCAACAAGGAGACCCTCTTGGTCCCCTACTCTTCTCTTTTGCATTACATCCTCTTGTTTGTAAAATAACATCGCAGTGTTCTTTGGACCTTCATGCGTGGTATTTAGATGACTACACATTAATTGGGGATACCTTGGAAGTTGATAAAGCACTACAGATCCTACAAGCTGATGGACCTTCAAGAGGTTTGGATTTAAACATTCGAAAAACTGAAGTTTTTTGGCCTAACCCAGACCCCAGAAGTAGATTGGCTTTTCCGGCGGAGATTAGCAGACCTTCTGATGGTGTGCGCTTACTGGGAGGACCTGTCAGCTTAAGTGACCAATACTGCAACGACACAATCATGGCTAGGGTCGAAAAAACTACACACCTGATGGACTGCATTAAAAAGCTAAAACACCCCAGAGTGAGCTGCTACTCCTCCGTAATTGCGTTGGAGTCTCCAAATTGTACTTCTCCATGCGTACAACACGGCCCCAAGTCATGCAGGCTGCACAGAAACGCTTTGATGAACACCTTGTGCAGTTCCTGCAGTATATAATCACGGATGATGGTCCAGGCTTTGGAAAACTGCAACAACGCGTCGCTACATTACCTATCAATTGTAGAGGTCTGGGAGTTTATTCTATGGCGAACACTATCCAGTACTGCTACATCGCCTCCTGCTATCAAACTGAATACCTGCAAAGCAAACTCCTACCTGGTTCCACATATCTCGGCCCTAACTTTCATAGTGAAGTTACTTCTTTCATGCAATTTTGTGGTTTATCTACTTCTTCTTTCAACATCAGAGACTTCGCCCCCCAGCCTATGCATCTCCTGGCGAAGTGTTACTTTGAGGTTGTTATGAAAACTATACCAACCACCTATACCATGTCAGAACGTGATGCCATTATATGGCAGTGCAACAAGAAAGCACATGCACAAGATTACCTCAAGGCTGTTCCCATCCAGGGTTTGAACCAGTCCGTTGGGCCGCGCCAATTCAGGGCAGTGTTACAATACCGTCTTGGGATTCCTCTCTTCGAAGACGACAACATTTTTTCATGCTGCAAAAGAGTCATGGATCGGTTCGGAGATCACGCCATCCACTGTGCAAGTGAGGTTGGTTTGAAGTATCAGCATGACATGGTAAGAGATCTTTTTGCGGAGTTATGTTACAAAGCTAGAGTTGCAGCGATGAAAGAAGTCTCAATTGGCCTCACAACAGACATGAGTACTCCTCTCAAACCAGCAAATATCATGTTCTATAATTGGGAAAATGAATGCGACATATGCTTCGACGTCACTGGCGTCTCCCCATTTTCTAAAGGCGATAACCGAAGTTTCACCCCTGGATATGCTATTTCAGCTGCTATTACCCGCAAGCGTAACAAGTATGCTGATATATGTTCCGCTCATGGGTACAATTTTGGTGTCTTAGCCTTTTCAACCTTAGGGGAACTAGGAGATGACGTCATTGATTTCGTGAAGAGATTGAAGAACTGTATGGAAGATCACAATGTGAATAATCATCTAGGCAGTATTCTATTTCATAGGCTAGGAATTATTATTCAGAAAGGTGTTGGGGCGCAAATTGTTGCGCGACTCCCATCCAAGTCGTTGTAATTTCTCTTTTGGTTTGCTTAATAAATGCCTCAACGGCTCCCTTTCATAATAATAATAATAAAATAAGGGGCGTGTGGGACCGGCCATGGCCATGGCTAGGGCATGGTCGGTCGGCTAGTGGCCCGATCTCATGAACCTTTCCTAATTTTATATTATTTTCATGATTTGAAGGAAATATCATGAAATTAAGGAGTTTCATAAGATGAAGGAAATAATAATAATAAAATAATAAGTAGTCATGAGGTGTGGGACCGGCCACAACTAGGGCATAGCCGGCCGGCTAGTAGACCCAGTCCTATGACACCTTTCCCAATTTTATATTATTTCCTTGGTGTGAAGGAAACACCATGAAACTGAGGAATTTCCTCAAACGAAGGAGTTTTGTTCAAATTAAGGGACTTTCATGAGATCAAGGAAAAATAATAAAAATATGATAAAATGAAGAATTAGGCGTGGGACTGGCCACGACATGACTGGTCGGCCGGTGGGCCCAGTCCCCTAGCGCCTTAGCTAATATTTTATTATTATTATTTTTCTTCCTATTTTGCATAGGTTCATCGTTCCTTCATATTTTGGAATGCTCGTGCATTCAGGTGATTGTTAGTGCATTATTGCTGAATACACTTGCACCATTTTGGTCGAGGCTTACTCGATAGCGGCTCAGATGCCCGTACGTTGAATATTTATCACTAACCCATGGAATTCTGCTGGGAAGAACCATGAATTGAAGTAATGAAATATTATGAAGAACGTAGAATATTTTTTAAGGATTCAGTTAATGAATCTAATGATTTAGAAATAATTAATTGATGGCTCTATACTAGCACGATCGTCTAGGAGCATTAATTATTCAAGAATTGAGTGATATGAGCTTGTTGAAGCGTCATATTTCTTTTATATAGTCAGGGAAAACATTGTTACATCCTGAAGACGTTATTGCTCTATACGAGCAGGAAAGTTGTCTATGAGCCGTCTAATTGTTAAGATTCTATATGCGTGTCTTTTATATAGTCAGGGAAAATATTGTTACATCCTGAAGACGTTATGCTCTATACTAGCAGGCGAGCTGTCTAGGAGCCGTCCAATCGTTCGATTCTATATAAAAGTGATTACTGAAATTGCTCATTATTCATGAGATATGCCGTTGCCTCAGTTGAGAGACTGCATATTCACGTATGCTCTGAGAGATAATAAACTCAGTCAGAGACTCTTACGGCATGGGTTTTCATGCTTTAACGAGAGACATGAGCCTTAATACTCATCTGATTGCTGGATCAGGAATATGTACAATTATGGTTTTACGATTTTACCCTTTGTCGAAAATCCACCATCTACATTAAGTCCCCTGCTTAGTGAGGGACAGTCATGTTCCTCAGTCAGCACTGGATGGTGATTTTTTTTAGTTACAGACGAAATAAGTAATTGAACTTAGTCGTAAGATAGAATGTTACCGGATTTTCGATTGTCCGAGCGAACCATGTCTTGAACGAAGATTCCAGTAGCATGACAGAGAATCGTTTAACGAGCGTAAATTGGTGTAGCACCGCTCTTTTTTTTTCTTTTTCAGAAGTTGATAACTTGTTCATGTTAAAATTATATATACATATGCATGTATAGACGTGAGTTTAGTAAAACCCTTGTTTTAGGAACAAACGTTCGTTCGATCGTTAGTTTAAGAAACTAGCAATAATCCCTAGTGTAGGAGAGATCTTTTTAAATATGTGAGATTTTAATAAACTCTCGTTTTGTAGGTGGATGCTTGTACGAGAGAAAAAGTTTTTTTTTTAATAGACGTGCGTCTTTTAGTAAAAAATTTGTCTATGAGCTTTCATGAAAATTTATTTTCGATATGTAAGCTTTCACAAATTTTTGAAAATATACTCTCGAGCGAGAAATATATATATATATCTATATTATAAAAAGAAGTCCCCTCTGTCTTGGGTAATAGACGACCATTGATTTCGTCCATCCGGCGGCTGGGAATAAGTGCCAGCGAGGTTTACATCCGTCCGTCCATATTTGACATATAATTTTGAGGGTGTTTATGGGTGAAAACTATTTATGCTGGTTTTGGTAATTTTGGGTGTGTGTGGATGAGAAATGAATCTAAACCCTAAACAAATGCATTGCACGGGAGTGCTTTTGATTCGAGAGATCAATCTATACAATTCTGGCCTAAACCAAGAATGGCCGTTCCAGAATCGCTTCGGTCACAAAGTGAAGGAGATGGGGTTGATCTTAGGGAGGGAAGAGAAGAAGGTGTTGAGATTGTGAAGGTGTTGGTTGTTTATGACTTGTATCAG
The DNA here is from genome assembly GCF_003573695.1 of Papaver somniferum. NCBI lineage: Eukaryota > Viridiplantae > Streptophyta > Magnoliopsida > Ranunculales > Papaveraceae > Papaver > Papaver somniferum. The sequence goes on from NC_039362.1 coordinate 4,748,555, forward strand.
AAAACTGAACTGGCTTGCAAAATGTAAGCTACCAGTTCTGGTGTTTTCTGGATACGAATGACAACACTTGGTTTCCTGTGCTTGTCTCTTTTTCGTGTTGTTTGGAAAATAGGTGAATGACCTATTTATACAAGTCATTGAGCGCAACCTTCATCTCGTAGGAAGTGGAGGAAGTGGAGTGATGGAGTAGTGGAGTCGTGTAGAAGTGGTGATTTTTACACGATCATGTCTTTACCCATTTCTTCCATCACCGCTAACCGTCCATGCCTCATGACACGTTCTTGTAATGGAACATTGCACGCTGCACGCTGTAAACCGCCAGACCAATACCCCAGTAAGTATCCCCCAGCTTGTGACATGCTTGATGTCTCGAATGAGTGGGTCGTGGGACCCATAGATAGTAGCATACGGTGCTAAGTTAAATAACTAAGTTATTTAATAAATTGATATTCATGAAATATCGTGCATGTTATGCACCTCAAACAATCAACATGTACGAAGCATCAATATTTTAAAGATTGACCGAATAAGTCGCGGATCAAGCGTCTTAAAATAGCATCACGTCCAACCATCTTCGAGTGATTGTTTGGAGGCTGCATAGGCAAGCCTTGCTTCGACCGATCACTCTTTGCGGTAGAGTGACGGACGGTGATCACCAAGATGCCTCATTGGACGTTTAACCTTTAATCTAGGTTGTCCGACCAAGATGGCAAAGTTGGACGGACGAGATGATCTGCGACACGCGTTTGCGACCGTTGATGGATTTTAGGGTTTTAAAGAGTTGGCTTGACCGAAATCAAGCACGGACACCTATTTTGGTGGGACCGACCGGGTATGCATGTAGACGTCTTGCCGGTGTACAAGTCCATGCCACTTCGTCTTGTGGAGGTGCGATCTAGGCCACTCAATTTGTCTGGCAAAGATGAGTGGTCGTGATCGAGGGCGTTTCGAGGCATTCAGCCATGGTTGACCTAGGATGATCTCATGTGCGCATAGGTGGGCCACGATGATCTCGTTGATACTCTCGGGACCTCTTAAGTCTATATCTACATCCTCCATCCAGGCTTGCGAAGATGGATGGTCGTGATCAAACTACGACAGTTATGCAATGCCGCAAACCCTAATTAGGGTTTTGAAGCAGTCACGCATGCATGAATTTGGCCAAACGGTTTGGCAGGCTATGCTCCTCATTTGGGGAGACCGACCCTATGGGGCCCATATTGGGCCGGCGGTGAGCATATGTATACCTTCCCGATGGTCCTAGGCGCGATCTAAGCCATCCAAGTATGCTTGCGAAGTTGGATGGTTGTTATCGACTTAAGACGCTAGTAGAATTTCCGAGAACACTTGGATGGTTGTTATCGACTTAAGACGCTAGTAGAATTTCCGAGAACCTTTAAGCATCACGCCAGCCTCTCTTTGATCAAACGTCTCGTGCTCTATGGCTAGGCTGTGAGAGGGTCGGTCAGGTAGGTGAGAAGTGGGCCCGCCAATTTGCATGCCAGCACTTCACCGGTCAATCGCGGGACGATCCAAGCCGTCCAACTAGGCAGGCAAAGTTGGACGGTCGCGACCTCTTTTAAGACCGCCTTTGACAGCCTTTCTCGTACGAGCTCTTCCGAGCCTCTCCATACCAGCTCAACCATCCTACTTCAGGCTGGCGTTCGGTGGTTGATTTGGGGCATATCATGCGTTCGACCGGCCAGGGTATAAACAGGCCCGCTGGTGGTTATTGCGCTGATCGCATGCTCCTGATAGGGTTCGTTTAGGCTAGTTAAATTATGTGGCCAACTTGTGTGGCCGTGATAGTTTCTGAGACTGACACGGACAGTCCAGATTTCCATTAAGGGATTGAACTTGCTCGATCAGGCTAATATAAGCATGCGAATACGAAATTCTCTTTGTCAGAGAATGGTATGGCCTGTATGGGTATTTCGTGCATGCGTCACTATTGACACTCGGAGATTCGTGTTACTCTGCTGAGAGTAAACACTCAGTCGTCATGCTGCGTCAATAATGAGGGTCCTGCTGAGAACAGCACAGGAAATACAAGGCAACTCGTACATTAATTGATAATGCTATAAATTCACAGAATATTTGGGATGGTTGATACATGCACCATTCTGGGTGAATTTTGTATATTTATCGTATTGCTTCGAATAAAGCGAAAAGGTACTCATCACTTATCAAACGGCTTTACCCTTTGTAGGATGACAGCGCATTAGATTTGGTTTTATAATTTTAGCCCTGAACTAAAATCCACCATCAACATTAAGTCCCCTGCCTAGCACATAATGGTTGCATTATTGTGGGGTAGGCATGAGATGACGACAATTTAAATATTAGAATAACTAAGCTAAATTAAATACATATTTACCGCATAGATGAACATCGTCCTATGTTTCAAACGTCAGGAGCTGGTTCGTTCCTTTTTAAATATCCAACGACCTTTCTGATCTTGATTAGGGTTCAAAAGAAAACACGACTCGGTCGGTGTTGAATCCTTATCTATCGGGCATACCTCGCCGCAGTCGCTTTTAGCCTCCCTTTAGGGTTTCCTCGATATATATGCATATGTAGGGATTTTGAATCATTTTTACCGTTTTGCGGTAGGATTTTCTTGCAGAAACTCCATCATGTCAAGTAATAGTAGATCATCTTGTTCATATCATCCAGGGTCTTATGCTAAACGTGCACGACCTGCATCTCAGTGTGAACCTTAGCTTCATGATGAATCCCATGCTCGTGTCCTCCGAGTTAAAAAGATCATACCGGTTCGTTCCTCTTTTCCTTTTATTTTCCGAACAGTTGCTCGTTCTTCATGATCAGGCGAATAATCTCCCCCTTTTTTGCAGAGATACCCTAATGGAACATGCGTGACGATTATTGACGATGATGACTTAACTAGTCCTCTTTCTTCAAACTCAAACACGCCTACCCCCGCGGATATTAAAGATGCTGATCTGGGTATCTCATCTTATGGATACCCCAATGCGGGTCTTTTATTTGATATCCACATGAGATGCCTATCTTCCAGCTATCGAGCTGTCGGTAGATTCTTAGTGCGTAAGGAGTTTGTGCCTTTATACACAAAGGTATGGAGAAAGTATGGCCACATCGCAACCAGGAATGTAGTTCGACACAGTTCATCTGTTTTGGTCACCACGGTAAACTGCCTTCTTCCCATGATTGCTGAGATGGAGAACATCTCTATTCGCAACGTTGCTGAATCAAATCTTGAAAAGTGGGAGAACACAATATCTACCTGCGAACCCATGGAGTTCAACGTGGTCTGGTTGCGGCAGCGTCTTGACATCATCAAGGTTGATCGAGCTGGTATCCTTGTGAATGTAGTTCCTGCTGCGAAAGCTATCTTGGAGGAGGAGAAGGCCCTGGCTGCGGAATTAGAGAAGGTGGAACAGGCAGTTCAAAACTTGAAGGATAGGACGGAGAGGTACCAAACTAGGCTGAAGATGATGCTCTGAAGGAACTACAATCTGCTGGATGGCCTCTTCTAAGCCACACTTCTTTATTGTCAATTTTTTTCTTGAACATTCTTGAGAAATAAATTGCACATTCTTGAAAAATGAATTGCATTGGTTTTTGGTAGATGGATGAAGTTTTTTTTTTTATTGACGTTTTTTGAATAAATCGATAATTCAAAAAGTGTAATGAAAGATGCTTGTATTGCCGTGTCACAGGACAGTAGCGGGACAATGATCAAGCATGGTATGCTTTGAGCCATTTTCTGTTGATGACTGCTTTTAACTTGCCTCCATCCATCTTAATGATCTTGTAATAGCCAATATTGTAAGCCTTTGTAATCACTTAGGGACCTTCCCATTTTGGAGAGAACTTTGGTGCAGACATGTCCTGTTGAATGTGCTTGGCCGTCTTCAAGACTAAATCTCCTACTTTAAAAACACGGGGCTTCACAGTCTTTTCATATGCCCTGGAGATTCTATTTCTGTACACTTGAGTGCGTTCCTCTGCCTTGCTTCTTCTGAAATCCATAGTGTCTAACTCAGCGATTCTTGAGTTAGATGCTTCAGCCTCGTTCCAGTGGACCCCACTTGCTGTTGCAATCCTGGCTGATGGGATCTTGATTTCTGCTATGAGGATCGTCCATAAATAAGTGAATATGGAGAAACCCCAATGGAGCTTCTAGGTGTCGTCCGATACGCCCATAGCGCCATCGGTAACTGTTCGTGCCACTCCCTAGGATTGTCATGTACTGTTCGACTGAGAATCCGAATTACTGTTTTGTTGGTGCTCTCGGCCTGTCCGTTTCCTTGAGGGTAGTAGATTGTGGAGAAGACCTGTTTAATTCCATATTATTCAAGCAACTCTCGTACTTATTTGTTGGCGAAGGGGGTGTCGTTATCAGTGATAATATGCTTAGGCACACCAAAACGATAAATGAAGTATTCTTTAATGAAATCCTCAATCGTTTCTCCCGTAGTCCCTCGTAGAGGAATAGCTTCAACCCATTTGGTGAAGTACTCTGACGCGGTTATGATATACTCATGCTTCTTCGATGACGGCAGATTGATCTTCCCAATAATGCCAAGTCCCCAGCTATAAAATGGCCATGGGCTGCTTATCGAGTGTAAAGGAGTGGAAGGTGCATGAACAAGGTTCCCATGAATTTTACATTTGTGGCATCTTTGAACAAATGCAGCTGCATCATCCTCCATGGTCGGCCAGTAGTATTTCTCGTGTATCTGGAGAAACAGTTTCCTCTTCCCTTGATGTTCCCCTTCATGCATTTCCTTTAACATAATAGGAATCTCTACCTCAGTCAGGCACCGTAACAGATCGCCTCCAAAGCTTTTGCGATATAGGATCCCTTCGTGAAATACGAATCGCTTAGCCCTCTGTTTTATCTTGACAACCTCCTTTTGATTAGCAGGAATTACTCCGTCACCGAGATAGATAATATACGTCTCTCTCTAGTCCCCATCATGACTTATGCTGAAAACCTCCAGATGGTGTGGCGGCGCTTGACAATTTGAACAAGACTTTTGGAGTAGCTGAGATTGAGTCTCCATTTCTGGCCAGTAATAGCCCAAGCTTTGAAGACGTCGATAGAGTGTTACCACCAACGTTTCTCCACAAATTTCATCGTGAACACGGTTAAGTTGTAGCTGTGCTTCATCATCTCCAAGACATCTTGATAGGGAACCATCCGGGTTTCGATGATATAGCATACCATGAAGCATGAAGAAGCTTTGCAAGGATTTGAGACTGACCTTTCCTTGAGAAAGCGAGCTGCTAAGCTCCTGAATGATCGGAGTCCGCCAGTCGCATTTTCCAGTGTCCTTGTATTGTGAAAGCCACGTTGATTCTACCGTTCTCCTCTTCACCGTCAAGGTTTCTTCTAAACCTTCGAACTGTAATTTGGAAGCTAGCGTTGCTAAACAATCGGCGTGTCTGTTGTTGATGCGTCCATCATGAGTTATGGTTGCATCAGCAAAGTAGTTTAGTAACCTCTGCGCTTATGATCGGTATGGAGCTAGTGTCACCTCCTTCAATGCATATACTTCATTCATCTGATTAACTAGTAGCTTAGAGTCACCTCTTATTTCCAGACGTGTGGCCCCTGCTTGCTTGGCTAACGACAGTCCTATGAGGAAGACTTCATACTCTGCTGAATTGTTAGTGCATTGAAAGTCTAGCTTGAAGGAGTGCGAGAAGACTTCACTGGTTGGAGATACTAGGACTACGCCTGCCCCTCCAGTGTTATTGCTAGGAGTGGCAGAGCCGTCAAAATATAACAGCCACACTTATTCTTCGACAACGGAGATGTCTGGAAATTCTCCAGGAAGATCCTCACGTAGTGCAGTAGTGCCTTCCCCCGGGAATGCTGCTAGTAAATCTGCAACTGCTTGCCCCTTTATATCTCTAGGTGATGTACACGTTATGTCTAACTCTAACATTTGGAGAAGCCACTTGGTTGACCTTCCCATCAGGACCGGTTTTGAAAGCAAAAATTTTTCAAGATCAGATTTAGATATGAGTACCACTTTGTTGGATAACAAGTAATCTGAACTTCTGAATGAAATGAATTAGGGCTAAGCATGCCTTCTCCGCCTTGGGGTATCTGAGTTCAGCATCTCTCATTATTCGGCTGAAATAGTATATAGGATACTCGATTCCCTCGTTATCTTCTTGAGCGAGCAAAGACCCGACGGCGGTATCACTGAAAGCGGTGTAGAGTCATAACAGTATTCCTTGGACGAGAGACTTCATGACGGCTGGAGATGACAATATTTGCTGAATCTTTCGAAACGCTTCTTGTTGTACTGCGGTCCAAACGAAACTTGCCCCTTTCTTCAGCAAGGGGGTAAATGAAACAACAAGCTGGGCTAAACCAGGTATCGAACGTCGAATGTAGTTCACCTTTCCCATGAAGCTTTGGAGTTCCTTCACAGTTCGTGGCGGTGGAATCGTGAGGATAGCTTGAGTCTTGGATGGCTCCACCTTGATCCCCTCAGCAGTTACTTGGAATCCCAGAAATTTGCCCGAAGAAACACCAAAAGCGCACTTCAAAGGATTCATCTTCAATTTGTATTCACGGCACCTTTCAAACATTTGTCGTAGGACTCCTGTGTGGTCTGCCCAAGCTTTTGATTTGACTACTATATCATTCACGTAGTCTTCAACTTTCTTATGCATCATGTCATGGAATATTGCCGTCATAGCGCGTTGATACGTTGCGCCAGCATTTTTTAAACCAAAAGGCATAACAGTATAGTAAAAATTTCTGAGAGGAGTTCGAAAAGCTGTCTTACTTGCGTCATGCTCGTACATCCTTATCTGATTGTAACCGCTATATCCATCCATGAAGGAGAACATGCCATGTTTGCTGGTGGAATCTACTAACATGCCGATGTTAGGTAGAGGAAAATCGTCCTTGGGGCAGCACTTGTTCAAGTCTCTGAAATCCACGCAGCACCGGATCTGTCCGTTTTTCTTTTTCACTGGAACCACATTAGCCAGCCAGGTCGGATGATGAATGGGTTTGATGAAGCCAGCAGCTAACAACTTCTGAGTCTCAGTCTTGATTTGCTCTTCCACCTCGTGCCTGAATTGCCTCGGAGGCTGTTTGATCGGCTTGGATATGGGTATGACATGTAGATGATAGGTAACCAATTTTTCATCTAAACCGGGCATTTCTTCATACATCCAAGCGAATATGTCTTGATATTCTTTCAGAAGTTGGACGAGTTTCGTGCGTTCGTCTGTGGACAAAGCTGAGCTGATGGAGATAGGTCTAGGAGATTCTTCATTATCGATATTAACGATTTCGAGCTCATCAGTCGTGGAGTTGGTGCCGTCTTGCAGCTGTCGTGGAGCATCCGACACCTCTTCTTGTGGCTCGTCATTTTTGTAGCATTCAACTGGGCGGAGAGACTAGGCATCAGTCTCCCCTGCTAATTGCTAACAGCGGCGTCGGTACACAGTCTTCCCCTTCTGGTCACGATTCGCCACAAAAGCTCGCTCTCTCTTAGCGTGAACGTGGGTCGCTGCTTCACCGGATGAAGAAGAACGCCTTGTCAGCAAAGATGCATCGTGGGGCTTATACCTCAATGATGCAAGTCAGTCTTCCCTTGGATTGACGCCCACGTGGGGAGTGGGGTACAATGAACTTTGTCTGATTCTTCCCGCAGAGCTTCTTTTGGTTCAAATAACTCCGCTCCACATATCGGTGCGTAAGGAGACAACGATGCAGGAATATGAACGACTTCTTTATTCAGCATAGTCTTCAAGCATTGGTGATACCTCGAAGGTACAATCCTATTATCATGAAGCCACGGTCTCCCTAGTATCATATGGTAGTCTGGCTCCTTTTCTATGACTTTGAATTTCACCTATGACCGAACGGGCCCTACAGATAAATTCAGATTGACATACCCGTACGTGTTGGTTTGGTTTCCTTCAAAGTATGTCATCGTGGTAGGATGTCGCACAATCTTGCTTGGGTGGACCTTAGCCGTCTTGAGTGTCTTGAGACTAATCACATTCGAAGATGCCCCTGTGTCGATGAGGGCCCTCTTGAACTCTGAATCCTTGATGCGTGCAATAACGTGTAGGGCCCGGTTGTGACCCTCTTCCGCCATCATGTCTTCCTCTGTAAATGTAACATTATTTACAGACGTCTCTGATGTGTTTGAGACTTCTGGACGTGAAGGAGTTAGATGCACGTCCAGGGCTATCTGTTTAATCGCAACAAACGTCTCCGCTCGCTGATTCTTCGAGAGGTAAAAGTTCACACAAACTTTCCACTAGAGAAGCCGCTTCCTGATCCACTGGCCTCCGATTCACAGTGAAACTGTTGATTTGAGGGGAATCAGTCTCCAGTGTAGAAGTCTCCGTGATTGGACCGCTCATCTCTGATGTCATCTTGACAAGGAGATCGAGTATGCCATTTATCGCTCCTTTGATCAGTTCCATGTTCTTCATACTGTCGGCTACACCATCAGATACACCGTTTGGAAGAGAGGTATCTCCATTGGAGGAACTTCGACCAGGATTTGGAGTTGTTGGGGGAGTCCTAAGACCAACTATTTTGAAATCAACCAAATGGGATTAAGTATTGAAGAAATTGACTTCACAACCGAGAGATTAATCTTCCACTGTGGTCTCCAGTTGTTTATGGGTGAAAACTATTTCTGCTGGTTTTGGTAATTTTGGGTGTGTGTGGATGAGAAATGAATCTAAACCCTAAACAAATGCACTGCACGGGAGTACTTTTGATTCGAGAAATCAATCTATATAATTCTGGCCTAAACCAAGAAATGGTCGTTCCAGACTTGCTTCGGTCACAAAGTGAAGGAGATGGGGTTGATATTAGGGAGGGAAGCGAAGAAGGTGTTGAGATTATGAAGGTGTTGGTTGTTTATGACTTGTATTAGAAAGCTGAACTGGCTTGAAAAATGTAAGCTATCAGTTCTGGTGTTTTCTGGTTACGAATGACAACACTTGGTTTCCTGTGCTTGTCTCTTTTTCGTGTTGTTTGGAAAATAGGTGAAGGACCTATTTATACAAGTCATTGAGCGCAACCTTCATCTCGTAGGAAGTGGAGTGATGGAGTAGTGGGGTCGTGTAGAAGTGGTGATTGTTACACGATCACGTCTTTGCCCATTTTTTCATCACCTCTAACCGTCCATGCCTCCTGACACGTTCTTGTAATGGCGCGTTGCACGCTGTAAACCGCCAGACCAATACCCCAGTAGGTATCCCCCAGTTTGTGACATGCTTGATGTCTCGAATGAGTGGATCGTGGGACCCACAGAGAGTAGCATACGGTGCTAAATTAAATAACTAAGTTATTTAAGAAATTGATATTGATGAAATATCGCGCATGTTATGCATCGCAAACAATCAACACGTATGAAGCATCAATGTTTTAAAGCTTGACCGAATAAGTCGCGGATCAAGCGTCTTAAAATAACATCACGTCCAACCATCTTCGAGTGATTGTTTGGAGGCTGCATATGAAAGCATTGCTTCGGCCGATCACTCTTTGTGGTAGAGTGACGGACGGTGATCACCAAGATGCCTCATTGGCCGTTTAACCTTTAATCTAGGATGTCCGACCAAGCTGGCAAAGTTGGACGGACGAGATGATCTGCGACACGCGTTTGCGACCGTTGATGTATTTTAGGGTTTTAAAGAGGTGCGCAAGCATCACTTTTTGGCTTGACCGAAATCAAGCATGGACACCTCTTTTGGTGGGACCGACCGGGTATGCGTGTAGACGGCTTGCCGGTGTACAAGTCCATGTCACTTCGTCTTGTGGAGGTGCGATCTAGGCCACTCAATTTTTCTGGCAAAGATGAGTTGTCGTGATCGATTTGCGACATAAATCCATTGCCGTGAAGGATTTGGAAGCCGTGTCGATATGGCTCCTATGGGCGGCGTTTCGAGGCGTTCAGCCATGGTTGGCCTAGGCCGATCTTACATGTGCATAGGTGGGCCTAGATCGAAAAGGTTGGACTATGCACATGTAAGATCGGCCTAGGCCAACCCGTCCGGGTTGTATGTCCGGATAATTTGACCCTCCTAACAAAACATTGGGAATTGTTTAAATAGTCACTGCCACGACTAATTTGACCCGACTATAAAACACTGGGAATTGCTTAAGTGGCCACGACTAATTTGATCCGAGTAACAAAACACTAGGAACTGCTTAGGTGGTCACGACCGCGGCTGTAGGCCAAACTAATTTGACCCGACTAACAAAACAATAGGAATTTCTTAAGAGGCCACGGCCGGGGATGTAGGCCCCGACTAATTTGACCGAGTAACAAATACTGGGAATTACTTTAGTGTCCACGTTCGGGGTTGTATACCCGGCTAATTTGACCCGATTAACAAAACACTGGGAACTGCTTAAATGGCCCCGGATGATTTGACCCGCGTAACAAAACGTTGGGAATTTCTTAGGTGCGCACAGTACCACTAATTTGCTCCGACTAACAAAATAGTGGGAACTGCTTAAGTGGTCCCAATTAATTTGAACCGACCAACAAAACACTAGGACATTCTTAGGGGACACGACCGGGGCTGTAGGCACCGACTAATTTGAGCCGACCAATAAAACACTAGGGTCACAGGCTTTGACTAATTTATAAACTCGATGTTTGACAGTTCTAATCTAATCAGTTTTGCTAAAGACTAAAATTTTATGGGAGAATACTGACCAGCCGACCAAACAACAAAAATAAATCGAAAAGGTTGAGCCCCGACCATAGGCCGGGGTGATACCTAGTATATATATATGTGTGTTTTTCAAATTTACGTGAGTTTCACGTTTAGAACGTATTTTTTGTAAAATCAATGTTTTTATTTTGAACAAACATTGAAAGTAAACAATTATACATGGTGAAATAATATTTGTATGTGAGTTTTCACAATTGTAGAATGGACGTCTGTCCAATTTTTGAAAAACCAGTGGATGTTAAAATTTACGTGGGTTACTCATGGTTTTATGAAAATCAAGTCATGATTTTGAATAATGAATCTTGCTCGTCTTTGCAGGTTTGAAGGAACGAGCAAGTTTTTGAAATTCTGACGTTATAATCACTATAGCTAGTGAAATTGTAAATAGAAAAGAGTTGGATTGTTACCATTTTGTTACACGTTTGTTATTGGTATATCCATGACTCCATGTATTTCGCCTTAGATAGTGCTGACTTCTGGTTACAACCACTCTTCTGGCTCTTCCTGGGAACGCTCTATGAAGTCAAAGATGAAGACTTCTGCAGATGCTCATACCGAGGTGAATCAACTTTTCAGAGACGCTGGAAGGCTGACAAATTGTATGTATCTCGATCATCTGGAGTCGTCCGTGCTAAGATATATGCTTTATTGGTATTAGCATATGTGGAGGGAAAGCAGGGACGTGATGAAATATCAAAGAAGAAAAGAGCTGAAGATGAAAATCTCATATCTCATCAGCAGAAGCACCGCCGAATTCAACAAGTGAGATTATCGGCTGGATATGAAGTTCGGCTTCTTATGGTGTAGCTCCTGATTCAGATGTTGATGAATGAAGAATTTCGTCATAATTCGTCATCAGAAAATTCAGAAGTTAGGTCATCTAGCAAAAATGTTGTAGAATCTTCGTCTGATGTCAAGATTTTGCTATCTACCCATGTTTCTTCATCCTCAGAAAATTTTCAAGGTTTATCAAAGAAGCGTTTCAGCTTTTGAGCACGTTTAAGGGCCGAAATCGACGAAACAGTAAACTTCCAGGAGACTTTCAGAAAATTTTCAGCTGGCATGTAGTTCAATGTTTCAGACACATCTCTTTGCTCGTTTATCCAATTGTTGTGAGTTTTGGATATGTTGTAGAGGACATCCATACGAATAGAATGGTATATGACTCATCCCTAGATTCTTCACCAGTTTATCCCAGATCACTGCTTTGTGCGGGACAATGTAAAATCATCTCAGACGAGCTTGTTGTAAAACACTCATGTTGTGTCATTAGACCATTCACTTATGTCTTGAACGGTTGGTGAAGGATTTTAATGACATTGACGCATTTGAGATCAGGAACCGTGATTGATACATGAGCATGGTGCTTGCAGTGCCATCTTGTTTCTGTCAGTCGTAGAAAAATCACTTCTGAAACCTTGGTCACGGGACCATAACTGAGGTTGCTCTCAAGATGGGATGATGTAATGACCATGGTTGTATTTCTTGGTTGTAGCATTCGTTTATGATGAATGATTAGCGTAGGTGAACTTGGTGCCAGTCACGAGTCTTGGACTGTGAACTGATCGTCATGATCAATTGACCGTCAGTCCCCAGTATTTTGTTAAATCTCTCCCTTTCTTTTTCCCTTCTTCTGGCAAGACCTAGATAGAGGACCCAGGTACAAAAAACTTGATGTAAACTCCTAGGTGGTCGAAGTAGGAGGTACCTTGATGAAGGACTTAGCGAAAAGACCTGGTGGACATCGATCGACTGTAGAGGTTATGAATCCCGTCCACGAATTTATGCTTGCATGTTGTATGCTCTGGAGGCTGTAGGAACCTCATACGTCGTCGGAATTCGGTGCTTGACCCCAAATTTTGAAGCTAAGAGACCGAGTTATTATATGAGAAAAGAATCGCCCAATTTTGAGTTGTCTAGGTGAGCCAACGGAGTGTGCACATTTATAACTTGTAATCCCGTGCAAGTTTTCAGATTCCATGAACTTGAGTGTGGAGGCCATATCTTTCAGCTCGTATGTCCGATTGATGCGCCATTTTGGTATGTTATAGAAGAGACATAAAAGAACATCTTTCGTTGGGGAAGTATTGTCCCATTCCTCACCATTGGTACGTTTTTGTAAACCATGGGATGAAGTATGTTGTATCTCATTTGTAGAGGTGATGAGAACATCTTGTAGAAGACTTGGGATTGTGCCCGCCTGTTGTGCAAGCTTCAAAAACACTTTCATGTGAACATATTTCATGTATACACACCTTGATATGAATCATTAATGCTTGGAGAAGTCTGATCCATCGAGTAACACTTCAGAGAACGGATAGTTGATGAAGCTGGGCATGAGGATCACTACGGGAAAAAACATCATTGACGACACAAGATAAGAGTTGCAGTACCCCTACGAAAACTCAATTTCATGCATTGTGGAACGGGGGTATTGTAGAAAGTCCAAGTTTTTCTACAATGGATGACAAGTGTTGTAAAGGGTGATGTGATTCATGGTTTGACAATAGTTTGTCAATGTTGTGATTCTCTTTCGATTTTTTTTGATAACCTAACACAACTCTTGCTTGTATTGTAGAACAATCGTGGACAACATAAGTAGCATATCGTAGAAACATATGCAACAACAATTACCAGTATTATGAATAATATTTGCACAACACTTGTATGAATTGTCGAACTATCTTGGACAACACAAACTTATGTTGCAAAGTAACTGTTTCGTAGTCGAAAACTGGAAGACAACATCGATTAGTATTGTGAATACTACTATCATTACACTTCCTAGAGTTGTACAACTATACTGAAAAACTCCTACTTATGTTGCAAGATTTGTTTTTACAATACCCGTAACAGTTGTAATATTTGAAGTAACAACTTCTGTTTTCTGTAAATGAATGTGTAACCACAACTTTTATTAGAAATTGTGTGCATAAAACTATTTTGAAAAAAAAAATTATAGCTGAAACTGGATTGGCGAAAGTATTTCACATTCACATTAACCTGCCAGTGCAATACACTTACATTCATTCAAGTTAACCTACTAGTGTTAACCACATACATTCAAAAAATGGCAGTGATACAAAAGTTAAGTTTTCTAAACACACTCCAAAAAGATTATGAAGATGTCTATGGGAACACTAATCGACCCTTGGGCCATGTAATAAAACTTCCGACAGCATTACTAACATACTTGAACTCTGAAGTTGGCATGTAGACATAAGCATCATCCACATGAGCAGTAATCACACACTGTATGCCAGATCATAATGAATCTGGAAACCGCATCCCATTCAAGTTACTATCATTTGTGGGGGAACTGCCATTTCTATTTGGTAGGAGCCATCATTGAAGGCCTGGCGAAGTCTTCTTCAATCTTAGGTTGGTGGATGGTAACATCAGGCAATGGAGTCATTGGACCATTCTTTCCTTTAGGATCCTAATCTAACATGTTCTTGACCTTGATGCCAATAACACCTTGCTCAAAAAAACAAACAACAATGAACTTTAAGTTAGAAGATGAACGGAATTTCCAGAAATAAAGAAAATATAACTCGGCACACAACAAAAGAAGTAAAACAGAAAAAAAATGGAAACAAGTTACTCGGAATTTCCGGAATTTCCAAGCTATTCATGGAACCTACGGGAAACAAGTTAACCAAAATCTAGCACAGTTGTGTTCTCTTTCTGCAAGACATGAATCCAAACCAGAAGGCCAGTGACAATGAAAAACTTCCTATGGATTCCAGTTTTTCTATATGAAGCAGCACAGTTGTATGCTTTAATGGGATGTAATAATGAAGATACTGCAACAACTCAAATGATTATAGCTTGTGAAATACCTTATCAACCCACTTCAGATTAGTAGTGTCCGCGCTCAGAATCAGAGCTGGAAGTAGCCACGTACAAAAATATTGCATGAAGTAACTAGGTTCTGACTTGAGAAAAAAAAAGATCCTGTATCTGACTTAGAGCAGCAGCAGCAGTGCTTTAAACTGAGCCTCCCTTTCCTTTCTTACCCTCTCCTCCACTTCAGCCTCTCTCTGCCTCTGCTTTTCAACCAGCTCGTCCAACTTGGCCTTTCTCTCTGATTCTTCTTTCTTTTTCCTTTTGGCCTCTGCAAACCCCAAACAAATACCAATTGTTAAAAATAAAAATAAACACTTCAACAACCATTCATGGGGGCAATATATATCCACAATTGCATACAAAAACTAGCATTAACAAAGTAAAAAATTAAGCAAGAATTGTACCTTGCTGCTTTCGAAGAGCTTCATCTTCCTCCAATTTCTTCTGTCTCTCCTCCTCAGACCTCAGATTGAATATCAGCCTCCTCTGCTTCTCTCTTATTTCCCTGTGATCCTGAAGCATCTGGGCGATACGCTCATCCCTCTCCCTTTGCAACCTGTCAAACTCAGATTGGCGACAAGAGACGATCCTAGCCTGGAGAATGTTATGCAACAAGTGAAAATAAGACCTGCATGCTGCATCTCAGCCAACACCGTTCAACCAATACCAATTCAGAGTTCAATCACCTGCAATTGCATCAACCAATTCCTTGTTCTCTGCGTTTTCAATCTGTTGCAGCAACCACTTCAAATCCCAGTACTAGCACCCAGCTCATAACCTCATTTTAGCAGCACCAGAACCTGTAACTTCAGCACAAGAACAAGCTCATTTCTGCAACTTCTGCTCAACTCAAACACGTTAAACTGATTCAACACAAACATGGCAATGTCAATATCTAGTTCTCTTTTTATTTGGCTGAGGAGGAGTGCAATAGATGTTACTAACAACAAATCATGTTAAATTTAACTTTGAGAGTCTTTTTTCAACATTTTAGGAAAACAGAAGGATCTCATAGTGCAAAGACATTACCTCCATAAGTGCAGCTACGCTTACTCTGCAGGCAACCCAAGAAAAGAGAATGACTCCCATAAGTTAATCTAGGTACACAAGAACCATCGCTAAAGAAAAATCAGCCACAGACCTGAATCTCTCTCAAAGCCTCAACACGCTTCCTAACATTTGGTGCAAGACTTTCAAGTACATCAGAATGTTGTCCGGCCAAAGTCTGAAGCTTATTCTGCAAACAAAAATCAGCCAAAAATCCCCAAAAAATCGATTCCCCTTAAAAAAACAACAAACCTTTCAAGATGCAAATCCCCAATAAATCAACAAAAATCCTCCCCAAAAATCCCCAATAAATCAACAAATAATCGATTGGGGAGGATGAGTTTCTGGTGGAATTACAGATTTCTAGAGGAGGATTACAGAGGAGATCTGTGTTGAACTCTGGTATCGAGAATAGGATTACTGATGTACTTGTACCACAAACCCCACAACCCCTCTATTCACGGCTTGCAATTCCAACACCCGCTACCACCATCCCACCAAGCACGATTCAAACCATCTTCTTCTCAATGATAACATCACCACCAGTTCACGAATCAACATCACTTCTGTTTAATCATCCATTGAAATAACATCTTCCATACCCTGTATTACCAAATCGAACCCACCATCTTCATAGCTTCTAAAAACCTTGACAAACACCAACACGTATGAAACCCATGATAATCACCATGCCTCTGCTATGCTCAATTTATTCTCGGATTCAATAGAAAACCCTGAATCTGAATCAAGAAAAGAGGGAGAGTCGGAGGCGCAGCCTGAGGAAGAATTGAGATTCAGGGTCGATTAGAGTTTCAGAAAACGGTTTTGGGGGTAAGAAATTTAGAATGAATTGAGTAAGAAACTGGAGATTTAGGGTTATGAAATTGGATTTTCTGAGAGTGATTTAGCCTTAGAAGATGAAAGTTTAGAGTGGGGAAAGAGGAGAAATCAGGGTTTGCAGAGAGAGATGCAGGTAAGAGGCGGAGAATGAGTAGAGGTTTTCTCTCCCTTCTTTAGTTTAGATAACTAAAAAATACTCTGGACCGTAGATAAGGAGGTCATACGGATTTCATAAATTATGGGACGGTGTAGATTAATTTTAAGATGCTCATATGGATTGAGAAACTTGTGTGTTTCTCTTTGTGCTAGTTTAAACTCGTGTATTCGGTTTAATTATCAACTTTCGATATGCATAAATATCGAAAAAAAAATTAATAAATTTAGGACATTGTTATCGACATTCTGATATAAAAAAATCTAAAAAATATATAAGAATGAAGCTGAAAACTAAGAAGTGAATTTGATAATTGGTGTGTTTCTTTGTGTTTTTGTGCTTTCTCTTTGTGCTTCCGGTTTGAATTTCGACTAGTTACATAGGTCATGAAGTAATTTCGACTAGTCATACAGGTCATGAAGTAGCTTTAGTTCACATTAGTAGCATGATACATCATCGAAATCGATAAATATGAAGCTCAATGTCGATTCAAACTTCAAATGTGGTATAACGACATACAAACTATGAACCAAGAAGCTCTGGGAGGGTTCTGACTTCAAACTTAGCATGATGCATCATCAAAATCGATAAATATGAAGTTCAATGTCGATTCGAACTTCAAACTTGGTATAATGGCCTATAATCTATGAACCACGAAGCTCTGAGAGGGTTCTGACTTCAAAATTAGCATGATACATCATCGAAATTGATGAATATGAAGCTCAGTGTCGATCCAAACTTCAAGTTCGGTATAACGACTTACAAACCATGAACAAGAAGTATGAAAGTCCACAAAAACAATGAATCCAACCATTTACTGGTAAGATTCCATGGAAATATTCTACGAAACCTTAAAAACACACAAAACTTGGTAAGAACGATGAATCCATCCATTTACAGGTAAGATTCCTTCGGAATATTCTATGAAACCTTAAACAAACCCTATTTCTGCACATTAGATGCAAACCGGACTCCGAGATCGAAACCTGGCAGCGAGTGGACTAATCTAAGTCAGAAACTTGGTAAGAACGATGAATCCATCGATTTATAGGTAAGATTCCTTCGGAATATTCTACGAAACCTTAAACAAACCCTATTTCTACATATTGTATGCATACAAGGCTCCAAGATCGAAACCTGGCCGTGAGTTGACTACTCTAAGTCAGAAACTTGGTAAGAACGACGAATCCATCCATTTACAGGTAAGATTCCTTCGGAGTATTCTACGAAACCTTATACAAACCCTATTTCTGCATATTAGATGCAAACCAGGCTCCGAGATCGAAAACTGGCCGCGAGTGGGCTACTCTAAGTCAGAAACTTGGTAAGAACGACGAATTCATCCATTTACAGGTAAGATTCCTTGGGAGTATTCTACGAAACCTTAAACAAACCCTATTTCTCCATATTGTATGCAAACCAAGCTCCGAGATCGAAATCTGGTTGGGAGTGGACTACTATAAGTCAGAAACTTAGTAAGAACGATGAATCCATCCATTTACAGGTAAGATTCCTTCGAAATATTCTACGAAACCTTAAACAAACCCTATTTATGCATATTGGATGCAAACCAGGCTCCAAGATAGAAACCTGGCCGCGAGTGGACTACTAAGTTAGAAACTTGGTAAGAACGACGAATCCATCGATCTACAGGTAAGATTCCATCGGAATATTCTACGAAACCTTAAACAAACCCTATTTATACATATTGTATGCATACAAGGCTCCGAGATCGAAACCTGGCCGTGAGTTGACTACTCTAAGTCAGAAACTTGGTAAGAACGACGAATCCATCCATTTACAGGTAAGATTCATTCGGAATATTCTACGAAACCTTATACAAACCCTATTTCTGCATATTAGATGCAAACCAGGCTCCGAGATCGAAACCTGGCCGCGAGTGGGCTACTCTAAGTCAGAAACTTGGTAAGAACGACGAATCCATCCATTTACAGGTAAGATTCCTTGGGAGTATTCTACGAAAACTTAAATAAACCCTATTTCTGCATATTTTATGCAAACCAGGCTCCGAGATCGAAACCTGGCTGCGAGTGGGCTACTTTAAGTCAGAAACTTGGTAAGAACGACGAATCCATCCATTTACAGGTAAGATTCCTTCGGAATATTCTACGAAACCTTATACAAACCCTATTTCTGCATATTAGATGCAAACCAGGCTCCGAGATCGAAACCTGGCCGCGAGTGGGCTACTCTAAGTCAGAAACTTGGTAAGAACGACGAATCCATCCATTTACAGGTAAGATTCCTTGGGAGTATTTTACGAAACCTTAAACAAACCCTATTTCTCCATATTGTATGCAAACCAGGCTCCGAGATCGAAATCTAGCCGGGAGTGGACTACTATAAGTCAGAAACTTGGTAAGACCGACGAATCCATCCATTTACAGGTAAGATTCCTTCGGAATATTCTACGAAACCTTATACAACCCCTATTTCTGCATATTAGATGCAAACCAGGCTCCGAGATCAAAACCTGGCCGCGAGTGGGCTACTCTAAGTCAGAAACTTGGTAAGAACGATGAATCCATCCATTTACAGGTAAGATTCCTTGGGAGTATTCTACGAAACCTTAAACAAACCCTATTTCTCCATATTGTATGCAAACCAGGCTCCGAGATCGAAAACTGGACGGGAGTGGACTACTATAAGTCAGAAATTTGGTAAGAACGACGAATCCATCGATTTACAGGTAAGATTCCTTGGGAGTATTCTACGATACCTTAAACAAACCCTATTTCTGCATATTGTATGCAAACCAGGCTCCGAGATCGAAACCTGGCTGGGAGTGGACTACTCTAAGTCAGAAACTTGGTAAGAACGACGAATCCATCCATTTACAGGTAAGATTCCTTCGGAATATTCTACGAAACCTTATACAAACCCTATTTCTGCATATTAGATGCAAACCAGGCTCCGAGATCGAAACCTGGCCGCGAGTGGGCTACTCTAAGTCAGAAACTTGGTAAGAACGACGAATCCATCCATTTACAGGTAAGATTCCTTGGGAGTATTCTACGAAACCTTAAACAAACCCTATTTATCCATATTGTATGCAAACCAGGCTCCGAGATCGAAATCTGGCCGGGAGTGGACTACTATAAGTCAGAAACTTGGTAAGAACGACGAATCCATCCATTTACAGGTAAGATTCCTTGGGAGTATTCTACGAATCCTTAAACAAACCCTATTTCTCCATATTGTATGCAAACCATGCTCCGAGATCGAAATCTGGCTGCGAGTGGGCTACTATAAGTCAGAAACTTGGTAAGAACGACGAATCTATCCATTTACAGGTAAGATTCCTTTGGTATATTCTACGAAACCTTATACAAACCCTATTTCTGCATATTAGATGCAAACCAGGCTCCGAGATCGAAACCTGGCCGCGAGTGGGCTACTCTAAGTCAGAAACTTGGTAAGAACGACGAATCCATCCATTTACAGGTAAGATTCCTTGGGAGTATTCTACGAAACCTTAAACAAACCCTATTTCTCCATATTGTATGCAAACCAGGCTCCGACATCGAAATCTAGCCGGGAGTGGACTACTATAAGTCAGAAACTTGGTAAGAACGACGAATCCATCCATTTACAGGTAAGATTCCTTCGAAATATTCTACGAAACCTTATACAAACCCTATTTCTGCATATTAGATGCAAACCAGGCTCCGAGATCGAAACCTGGTCGCGAGTGGGCTACTCTAAGTCAGAAACTTGGTAAGAACGACGAATCCATCCATTTACAGGTAAGATTCCTTCGGAATATTCTACGAAACCTTAAAGAAACCATGTTTCTGCATATTAGAGGCAAACCAGGCTCCGAGATCGAAACCTGGCTGCGAGTGGGCTACTCTAAGTCAGAAACTTGGTAAGAACGACGAATCCATCCATTTACAGGTAAGATTCATTCGGAATATTCTACGAAACCTTATACAAACCCTATTTCAGCATTTTAGATGCAAACCAGGCTCCGAGATCGAAACCTGGCCGCGAGTGGGGTACTCTAAGTCAGAAACTTGGTAAGAACGACGAATCCATCCATTTACAGGTAAGATTCCTTGGGAGTATTCTACGAAACCTTAAACAAACCCTATTTCTCCATATTGTATGCAAACCAGGCTCCGAGATCGAAATCTGGCCGGGAGTGGACTACTATAAGTCAGAAACTTGGTAAGAACGACGAATCCATCGATTTACAGGTAAGATTCCTTGGGAGTATTCTACGATACCTTAAACAAACCCTATTTCTGCATATTGTATGCAAACCAGGCTCCGAGATCGAAACCTGGCTGCGAGTGGGCTACTATAAGTCAGAAACTTGGTAAGAACGAAGAATCCATCCATTTACAGGTAAGATTCCTTCGGAATATTCTACGAAACCTTATACAAACCCTATTTCTGCATATTAGATGCAAACCAGGCTCCGAGATCGAAACCTGGCCGCGAGTGGGCTACTCTAAGTCAGAAACTTGGTAAGAACGACGAATCCATCCATTTACAGGTAAGATTCCTTGGGAGTATTCTACGAAACCTTAAACAAACCCTATTTCTCCATATTGTATGCAAACCAGGCTCCGAGATCGAAATCTGGCCGGGAGTGGACTACTATAAGTCAGAAACTTGGTAAGAACGACGAATCCATCGATTTACAGGTAAGATTCCTTGGGAGTATTCTACGATACCTTAAACAAACCTTATTTCTGCATATTGTATGCAAACCAGGCTCCGAGATCGAAACCTGGCTACGAGTGGGCTACTATAAGTCAGAAACTTGGTAAGAACGAAGAATCCATCCATTTACAGGTAAGATTCCTTCGGAATATTCTACGAAACCTTATACAAACCCTATTTCTGAATATTAGATGCAAACCAGGCTCCGAGATCGAAACCTGGCCGCGAGTGGGCTACTCTAAGTCAGAAACTTGGTAAGAACGACGAATCCATCCATTTACAGGTAAGATTCCTTGGGAGTATTCTACGAAACCTTAAACAAACCCTATTTCTCCATATTGTATGCAAACCAGGCTCCGAGATCGAAATCTGGCAGGGAGTGGACTACTATAAGTCAGAAACTTGGTAAGAACGACGAATCCATCCATTTACAAGTAAGATTCCTTCGGAATATTCTACGAAAACTTAAACAAACCCTATCTATGCATATTGGATGCAAACCAGGCTCCAAGATCGAAACCTGGCCGCGAGTGGACTACTAAGTCAGAAACTTGGTAAGAACGACGAATCCATCGATTTACAGGTAAGATTCCATCAGAATATTCTTCGAAACCTTAAACAAACCCTATTTCTACATATTGTATGCATACAAGGCTCCGAGATCGAAACCTGGCCGTGAGTTGACTACTCTAAGTCAGAAACTTGGTAAGAACGACGAATCCATCCATTTACAGGTAAGATTCCTTCGGAATATTCTACGAAACCTTAAACAAACCATATTTCTGCATATTGTATGCAAACCAGGCTCCGAGATCGAAACCTGGCTGGGAGTGGACTACTCTAAGTCAGAAACTTGGTAAGAACGACGAATCCATCCATTTACAGGTAAGATTCCTTCGGAATATTCTACGAAACCTTATACAAACCCTATTTCTGCATATTGGATGCAAACCAGGCTCCGAGATCGAAACCTGGCCGCGAGTGGGCTACTCTAAGTCAGAAACTTGGTAAGAACGACGAATCCATCCATTTACAGGTAAGATTCCTTGGGAGTATTCTACGAAACCTTAAACAAACCCTATTTCTCCATATTGTATGCAAACCAGGCTCCGAGATCGAAATCTGGCAGGGAGTGGACTACTATAAGTCAGAAACTTGGTAAGAACGACGAATCCATCCATTTACAGGTAAGATTCCTTCGGAATATTCTACGAAAACTTAAACAAACCCTATCTATGCATATTGGATGCAAACCAGGCTCCAAGATCGAAACCTGGCCGCGAGTGGACTACTAAGTCAGAAACTTGGTAAGAACGACGAATCCATCGATTTACAGGTAAGATTCCATCGTAATATTCTTCGAAACCTTAAACAAACCCTATTTCTACATATTGTATGCATACAAGGCTCCGAGATCGAAACCTGGCCGTGAGTTGACTACTCTAAGTCAGAAACTTGGTAAGAACGACGAATCCATCCATTTACAGGTAAGATTCCTTCGGAATATTCTAAGAAACCTTAAACAAACCCTATTTCTGCATATTGTATGCAAACCAGGCTCCGAGATCGAAACCTGGCCGGGAGTGGACTACTCTAAGTCAGAAACTTGGTAAGAACGACGAATCCATCCATTTACAGGTAAGATTCCTTCGGAATATTCTACGAAACCTTATACAAACCCTATTTCTGCATATTAGATGCAAACCAGGCTCTGAGATCGAACCCTGGCCGCGAGTGGACTACTATAAGTCAGAAACTTGGTAAGAATGACGAATCCATCGATTTACAGGTAAGATTCCTTGGGAGTATTCTACGATACCTTAAACAAACCCTATTCCTGCATATTGTATGCAAACCAGGCTCCGAGATCGAAACCTGGCTGGGAGTGGACTACTCTAAGTCAGAAACTTGGTAAGAACGACGAATCCATCCATTTACAGGTAAGATTCCTTCGGAATATTCTACGAAACCTTATACAAACCCTATTTCTGCATATTAGATGCAAACCAGGCTCCGACATTGAAACCTGGCCGCGAGTGGGCTACTCTAAGTAAGAAACTTGGTAAGAACGACGAATCCATCCATTTACAAGTAAGATTCCTTCGGAATATTCTACGAAACCTTATACAAACCCTATTTCTGCATATTAGATGCAAACCAGGCTCCGAGATCGAAACCGGCCGCGAGTGGGCTACTCTAAGTCAGAAACTTGGTAAGAACGACGAATCCATCCATTTACAGGTAAGATTCCTTCGGAATATTCTACGAAACCTTATACAAACCCTATTTCTGCATATTAGATGCAAACCAGGCTCCGAGATCGAAACCTGGCCGCGAGTGGGCTACTCTAAGTCAGAAACTTGGTAAGAACGATGAATCCATCCATTTACAGGTAAGATTCCTTGGGAGTATTCTACGAAACCTTAAACAAACCCTATTTCTCCATATTGTATGCAAACCAGGCTCCGAGATCGAAAACTGGACGGGAGTGGACTACTATAAGTCAGAAATTTGGTAAGAACGACGAATCCATCGATTTACAGGTAAGATTCCTTGGGAGTATTCTACGATACCTTAAACAAACCCTATTTCTGCATATTGTATGCAAACCAGGCTCCGAGATCGAAACCTGGCTGGGAGTGGACTACTCTAAGTCAGAAACTTGGTAAGAACGACGAATCCATCCATTTACAGGTAAGATTCCTTCGGAATATTCTACGAAACCTTATACAAACCCTATTTCTGCATATTAGATGCAAACCAGGCTCCGAGATCGAAACCTGGCCGCGAGTGGGCTACTCTAAGTCAGAAACTTGGTAAGAACGACGAATCCATCCATTTACAGGTAAGATTCCTTGGGAGTATTCTACGAAACCTTAAACAAACCCTATTTCTCCATATTGTATGCAAACCAGGCTCCGAGATCGAAATCTGGCCGGGAGTGGACTACTATAAGTCAGAAACTTGGTAAGAACGATGAATCCATCCATTTACAGGTAAGATTCCTTCGGAATATTCTACGAAACCTTAAACAAACCCTATTTATGCATATTGGATGAGAACCAGGCTCCAAGATCGAAACCTGGCCGCGAGTGGACTACTAAGTCAGAAACTTGGTAAGAACGACGAATCCATCGATCTACAGGTAAGATTCCATCGGAATATTCTACGAAACCTTAACAAACCATATTTCTGCATATTGTATGCATACCAGGATCCTAGATCGAAACCTGGCCATGAGTGGACTACTCTAAGTCAGAAACTTCTTACTAACGACCAATTCATTTACAGGTAATATTCTTTCGGAATATTCTACGAAACCTTAAAAAAAAACCCTATTTATGAATATTGCATGCAAACCAGGCTCGGAGATCGAAACCTGGCTGCGAGTGGACTACTCTAAGTCAGAAACTTGGTAAGAACGACGAATCCATCAATTTACAGGTAAGATTCCTTCGGAATATTCTACGAAACCTTAAACAAACCACATTTCTCCATATTGTATGCAAACCAGGCTCCGAGATCGAAACCTGGCCGTGAGTGGACTACTCTAAGTCGGAAACTTGGTAAGAACGACGAATACATCCATTTATAAGTAATATTCCTTCAGAATATTTTGCGGCTTAGTCACCTGAGCATTTTTTTTGGACATTATATTTTGTTTCACAACTCTTATAAAGGGTTGTCTTAAATTTAGTATATTAAATAACCACAAACTTGACAGAACTTGTGATAGTGTAGGAATGGTTAGTGGTGTAGACTTTCATGCAGGAGGCTGAGGATCAAATCCCCCCATCCTCATTTCTGCCAACGTTCTATATTTTTACTTCAACAACACTTATAAGTGTTGCTATGCATTTTTATTAAGAAAAAAAAACAACCAAAACTTGTGAACGGTAAGGATGGTTGATGAGCTAGACTTCCATGCAATAGATTCATGTTCGAATCTCCCTTCTAATCTCATTTTTTCCCACATTCTATATTTTAACTTCAACAACACTTATAAGTGTTGTTATACGTTTCTACTAAAAAAAAAAAACCTAAACTTGTGAACTGTAAGGATGGTTGATGAGCTAGACATCCATGCATTAGGTTGATGTTCGAATATCCCCTCTAATGTATTTTTCATTATCATATTTTTGTGTTCTTCAACAACACTTGTGAGAATTGTGATAGGCTAAGTCACTACACTTATGAAACAAAGTTGTTATACCTAAATGTCGTCACAACAGTTTTGCTAAAGGAGTTGTCGTTTGTTTTCTTAGCGCAACCCCTTGTTCCTAAGGGTTGGTAGTGATGATATACGACAACTCTTCCTTTGAAACCAGTTGTAAAACATAGGACTTTCTACGATGTATAGCGAAGTGTTGTAAATCTCCAGTTGTAGATGTATATTTTTCCCGTAGTGGATGTTGCCCCTGAGACCGTCGTTGATGCTGGATCACGATAGAATTTTCTTCAGAAATGGTTGTTGATGCCGATACTATGGTCGGAGTTGCTCCAGAGATCGAAAAGGCTAGATCCATGATTATTGACATAGTCTTTACTCCTTCATCCAGTGAGCCTTTACATTCACGAACTAATTGATGAGTTGAGCGTCCCTAAGATGAGGGTGTAGGGTTTAACCCAAATTATCCCGAACCTTTACTGTGAAGTGCCTTGTCAGGGAATCGATGTTGTTGCGGTAGATAGCAACGATAATTTCCTTTCTGGATGTGATCGGTGAAGAGAGGAAGTTCCTCAGTCGTGCATGGGCTTGTGATGTAGAGAGACCCATTGATGAAGTTTCATGGAATCACATCAGGTTGCGATAACTTATTATGTGGATAACATTTATTGAAATAGAATTGATTTCTCCAATAAGATCAAGTCCCCGGTGTATGTTGAAGGAGTTTGTGCCATCCATGGATGAATGATGTTGCATCTGCTTCAGAAGTCTTATCATGGGATAAATTCAGTTACACTTTGATCGTGCTGGTGTTGAATCAGTATGTCATCGTCGAGATATTTGTGCTGAAGCTAGAGGCGCCATTATAGAAGGTGCATTCTTTGATTGGGAGTACAATTTTAAAGGCTTCTTAGATGCTTGAGCGTTGAAGCGTCATATCCCTTAATATCTTAGGTTTGATCATCCCGGCCCTGAGTATCTTCTGTTGATTCAGCACTCCTTTCGTTGCAGTAGTGGGATTCAACACTTGTGCAGACATCAGAGCTTTCTGATTTTGTGGCACACATGAACACTCCTGCAAGGCTACGTCCAAAGTGTTCTTTTTCAGGCTTGGACATCATCTCAGTAATGAATGTCTCGGTGTTCGATTCGGAGAAATGTCATATTCAACCACTTGGTAAAATACTAATGCGGTAAAGCTACCATTCGTCTTGCAATAGAAGAGTTGCTAGCATATGAAGTCCCCATGCTAGGATAGCATGTGAGGAAATAAATGACATATACATGGAAGGAATGAGACTTGCCTGAGTGCGGAACCTCTTGATGAATGTCTATACATCTTTGCAGGTTCTTGCTTCAACTTTGTCAAAGTTCGAAATTCCTCCAAGTGCTCTGATGACAGAATACCCGCCAAATCTTCTGGATCAGAATTTTCTTCATTGGAGAGATGTGCAACCAAAGGTTCTTTGTCAGTAGCCATCTTTTCAGCATGAATCCACGCTCGTCTGAAGAACATGTCATATCCTGGATCTTCCTGATTATGTGTGAAACTTGGTCTCTTCCTAGGTTGAACTTATGATGATATAGCCATAAGTATTTCCGAGCGTTCCTTCAAGGTCTCTGACTGAGATAGATCACGAGTAGCTTCTTTTCAAGTGATACTTGTGTCTCTGAGTGAAATGATGTTGATGGTGGTGTCAGCATCGATCAACATTCTTCCGAATTCTTTTCCTCTGATATGGTCTGTGGTAAGCAGTCCTCAGTCGTGCATCTCATTGTCTGTGGATGAAGGTTCAAGGAATATTTTCGGGATGGAAAGATGTCTGACACAATGTAATTCGGTGATGTGAACATGTCTTTCCTTTGTTCCTTAGACAGATAAAGCAATTTCACAGATATGCTCGATCAACGATTGAACTGATTCTTTGACTGGTTGTTCAGAGTGTAAAGGTTATGACTGGAGAGGATTCCTGTGTACTCCTTCAGTCCCTAGTTGAATCTATTAGGGATCAACCTTCTCTTTGAAGTTGTGCTTAAAAATATTGCAGTTACTTGTTGGATGATCAGTGAACCTATGAAGGCGACAATACCGGAGATTCTACATTTCTTCTTCACTTGGTTCTCTCCTGATGAACGACAATTTGATTGTACCATCTTGAACCCAGACTTCCAGTAAATCGATCACTCCTTCATGAGAAGAGAGAAGTTTGAGTCTGTCGGACCATTTCCCCGTTCGTTGATGCTGGGTTGAGGTTTGTGCATTTCAGGATTAGTTATCTTTTCTTTGTTCCTTCATAGGAGCCTGGGATGTTGGAGAAGCATTTTGATGTTGTGTCTCGGCTTTCCTTTCAGCAACAACGTTTGTTGAAGGCTGGAGATTATACTGATTGTTGACTAGGCATCGGCTGCTTCGAGGTTCCTCGACCTTGCAGACTTTTCTCTTTCTAGTAAAGAAGGTGCAGATCGTTTGGCTGATTCATGAAGCTTTGAGAAAGTTTGGAACCAGAGATTTTCCAGCAAGGCTCTATAGACCAGGATCATTTCGTTGATGCACAAGTCCGTCAGTTGTTGTTCTGTGACATTCGGGTCATGACAATCCAAAGCTTGCACTTTGAACCTCTTCACATAATTGTTCGGATGTTCATTGTTCTTCTGGGACATTTTTCCTAAATCAGAGAGAGTGATCTTCTCTGAGACAAAGAATTATTTTTTGTAGAAAGCATTAATCATTTCTCCCCAACTGGTGATACTTCCTGGTGCAATGTTGTTGTACCATGTGTATGCTCTGCCTGACAGAGACTTTGTGAATTCCTTCAAACAGACGACATGGTTGTGCTCATGTTTACCCAGTGATTCCAGAAACCGAGAAACATGTTCTCGAGCATTGCCCGTTCCATCATAAAGAGTGAACGTTGGAGAGGTATAACCTTTTGGCAGAGGAATCCTTTGTGTAGCAGCAGGGTACAGAGATTGGTGAAGGTGGATAAATGATGTCTTGTCTTTTCCTCGATCTTCTAAAAAGCGCTTCAGGTCCTCTCGAGTGATGAAACTTGCAGGTTTCTTTGCTGGTGGATCGTTTGCAGCTTTGCGGACTTCTTCATCATCTACAACATGGATTGGAGATATTTCAGGATCACCAGTTGAAGATGTTTCTTTAGCTTTTCCTTTCTCGTGTTGAGGATGAGTTTATTCAGACGCAAGCTTGTCCATGAGAGTTTTGAGATAAGCACATAACTCTTTCTGCTTTGTAGCCATTTCAGTCTGAACCTTCATGAGATCAACTATGGTAGGCTGATTTCCTATGGTTTCTTCAAGAGATTCACTATGAGATGGATTGTTGATAGTGCCAGTAGCATTGCTTGAAGCATTGACATGAGTGATCACTGGAGCACCAGCACTCGGAGGAGTAGTAGTAACATGTGGCGAGACATTGCTGGCCGGAGGAGTGGTGTTAGCGGTACCACTAGAGCCTGCAACGTTGATAGGAGTAGTACTTGCAGTGGAAGTACCACTAGAACTTGCAATGTTAGAGTTGGGTGTTGAACCCGAATTGGTAACTGAACCACACCTAAGACCGACCATCTTGACGAATTGAGATTGCAACCGAGAGATTAATCTCCCACTGTGGTCGCCAATCTGTAGATGGGGAAAAACGAGTTGCTGGTTTTAAGGAATTGAGGAGACGACCGTGCAGAGGAAACTCCTTGAACCGAGCGAACTGTCTAACCTCAAAAAGGGAGTTCTTTGAATTCAAGAGGTCAATCTGTAGGAATCCGACCTAAACCAATACAATGGCCATTCCAGAGTCAATTCGATCACAAGAGAGGATGGGTCGATCTGTAGGAGGGAAGCTTAGAAATGTGTGAGATCAATGGTGATCGAAATTATAGGTGTGTTGTGTATTCTGCGTGAAGAAATAAGATAAGTTTTGATTGATTGAATTTGCTCTGTTGAGAGTAATTGTTCAGACGCTGAGTTTTTGTTCTTTTGTTGTCTGTTCGACGAAAGATTGTCTTGTTTTTCAATCATGATTCAGAGACTTATTTATATTGCAAGAATTGTAGACACCTTGATCCCGTGAAGTGTGACAGTTGCTGGAGTCAAAGAGTGGGGAAGTGGGAAATCGTGTCAAAACCAGTTGCTCATCGTGCAGAGACTTGATTGATTTTCCACCCACTACTTTGTTAACTCCTTAAACTGCTTGCACGACTTGCTCACATTCTCATCGTGTGTATGAACACATGTGCCGTAGACCGCCAGATCAAAACCCTAGTTGATATCTCCCATGTGACACGATTGATGTCTCGTGATTGTGGAGTCTGCAAGGCAGACGTGTATTTAGTTAGTTAGTTGGTGACTTTATGGGAAGATGAGTCCTTGTATTGCTGAGTAGAACGTAATTTTCAAATGTTCTAAGACTCATGAATTCAACGTGTCTGTTGAGACAAAGGTATAATTCTTGAATAAATGTTGATAGTTAAAGTGAGCAAATATTGCTCATTTGATGACTTGTTGAATATTGATAGTTGAACCAATATTCCTTAGTCTGAGCAAATGTTGCTCGTTTGATAAATTATTGGTAACAGAACCAAATAAAATATTAACTTAAAATACTGGCAACTGAACCGAGTATGTAGTTGCAGGAAATCTTACACTACACCCCTCACAAGATTTCATTAACATTCAACTCATTTTAGATTAACAATCTTAATTTTATTGATGAATCTTTGAACAATCTTACAAGAAAAGATAATGGAATCAAAAATAACCACTGCTCTAGATTTTCTCTCTCCTATTTACTTGCTTCTCAATCAAAAAAGATCTCCCTTTTCCTTTACAACTGAATGACTATTTATAGAGAAATACATAGTGGATGACAGCTAATCTGTCCTTTATTTTCGGATATGGCTTGTGACATTCTCGCAGCCTTACAAATGTTAATCTCGCAAACTCTCTAATTTTCGCAGGACCATCACATTTTTCTCATGATTTAGCTGACGTCGTTTATTATTTCGTTTCTGAAGTTATTCTGCGACGCTACTGTGTTGTGTTGTTAATAATTTCGTTGAGGCATTATTGCTGAGATTCTGATCCTACATCTTGCCTCTTCTCATATCTTCTCTGCAAGTAGAGAATGATGTGAGAAATGCCGCAGCTGTTCATCTCTTCATATTCTGCATTTATCACACGTATTCTTTCTTCCATCTATTTCTTGACACGTCTTCTGTAACCGCTGCTTTTCAACCGCTCACGTCTTTTCGCATTAATGGTGTTTATTTCTTCGAGTAAAAAAATCTTCTTTATATATTCTTCTTACTCTTCTTTCCATTTCTTTTTACTTTCTCTTCTCTTTTTATTCTCTCATCTCTGCAACTCTATTGTTCTTCCGTAAGTTCTGCTACTGTAATTCTTCCCTCTTCAATCTTCTTACTTTTTATCCATTCCCATACTCTATATTCAGATATGCCTCCAAGTGGCACAAACATGAGAAAAACTTAAAACGTCCAAAAAGATCTTGCTGAGAAAGGTTTCACACTTTCTACCATTCCTGGTGAAAGTGCCAAGTCAATTCTTTCTATCAAACTTTTCTCTGATCAATATTGTGATGATCAATCAATCATAATTTCGCTAGGTCAAATTCTCGCAGGTCTCCCCATTCCTCTTTATGACCCAGATATTCCTCTGTTCTATGAAATTCTCGCTCACTCGGGATTTTCGCGAGCTATCTTCCAATTGAGTGGGGATTGCATCCGTCTGATGAGAGTTCGCTAACCGTGGTGCTGGTAAAGGATCTCTTTACTCCAAAGAACTTAGGGATCCTAAATTCGCAGACTTGGAGATAATTGCTGAAAATACACAGTAGCGAGTTTCTTTGAAAATTATGAATTGATCTCCATGAAGAAAGAGAATACTCGCTGGGGTATTCGCTTGAAAAGGAAAGATAATATTGATGAAGCTAAAATACTCATGCAAGACATTGATTGGCATTCTGGTAAGAACACAACTCCTCGCCAATCCAAAGATGATAAATGGTGTGTTTTTCCCTTGATGCTAAAGGACCTTACATTGCTGGGTCAAATGTTCTTCCTGAGAATCTCGCTACTTATCAACCTTGGGTATTCTCTTGGCCCGAGAAGGAGAAGAGGTATGTTCTTCCAGTTTCCCACTTTATATTTCTTTATTTGTCTTTATTCTTTTGTTCGCTGATCTTGCGACATTCTACAGATCCAGAAACTGAAAGATAGCTATCAAGGACTGGGAAGGCTAGTACCTTGTTAGCTCTTCGCTCATACACAGATGAGGTAAGAAATATTCTCTTATGATTTTAAACAGTATATGTTGCTCTATTTCTTATTTCTATCTGTGTGTGAAGATTATTGCTGAAATAGAAGAACCTGCCAATGTTGCGAAGACTGGTGATAAAGGCAAAGGTGCTCTTCGCAGGGAAAAACCAACTGCTCCTCCTTCAAAGAAAGAAAACCGTTCTTCCTCTCCTTCAAATATTCCTTCTCATGAAAACTCCGAGAGTGATGAGGATGATGAGGATAATGACCTTGCTGCAAATGAAGATTCTCCATCTGAATCTTCTATGGCTAAGCTCTCTGGCCTCTTTTCTGATTCTTGGAAGGAATGGAGATAGTCAATTCGCTAATACCTGCAAAGCTCTCGCTACAATTTGCGATGTTCCTTTATGGATGGTGATAATTCTCTTCGCGGAGTTTCTAGATCAGTGACTCCCAACTTCCTGCATTCTCTTAATAGTCTGGTATGCTTTCTCTTTTTACTTCTTCATTGTAACTCAAAATCTCTTTCTATTTTAATACTTTTTACATTTTCTCGCAGGCTGGAAAAGCTTCTTTCGCTGTTGCCTCAGATCTGGAGAGGAGACGCGAAATTCTTGAAAAGAAAATCTTCAATTTCGTCAAAGAATGAGGAACTGGAAGCTGAAGTCAAAGTCTTCGCGAGAAAAACAACAACTAGAAATTGATTCTTCTTCGTACAAGAATAAAATCTCTAGTCTTCAGCAAGCTAATAATCAACTCTATGGTATGTTACTTTTCTCCTTTCCCTTCATTCATTCATCCTGTTGTTTTATCTTATTTATTGATCCTTTTTGCAGACATTTATGGTCTTTCTGATGAAGCTACCATTCTTCGTTCATTTCCTAATGCCTTGGATAATGATACCCTTCTTGAGCGTCTTAATAAATCTTTAAATAGTTTCTCAAATGATAAAATTTCATCTCTTTCTGAATGAACTGAATCCAAATTTCGCCTCTTAGATTGACCATAGATCTAGTTTAGGCTTAGCCAACCGATTTAAGCGTCTCTTTCTTAATTCTAAAGAGAAAATCAATGAGTAAGAACCAAAATTAGCGGTCTCATAGATGATAAGGATCGCATCTCTGATCAAGGTGCTAAGGCTTTGGCGAAATTCCAAGAGACCCTTCTTGAAGTTCAACTTGAACGAGATGAAGCTAACCGCAAGAATACCGAGCTCTGCGAAAGAGAAAACCAAATTCGTTCTCGTCTCTTATAAATAATGAGGATGAATTCGCTTGGGCTGCGAAAATCTTAGACGATGCCAGAAAAGATTTAGGTGTAAATGTTAGTCTCCAAGTTGAGCATACAGCCTTGATTAGAGATATGATTTCTGACAGAGAAGGTTATTAACTGTTCTTCTTCACTAATCTTTTGTTTCTTATGAATTTTCATCAAGTTATTAATTGATTGCCTTTTGCTCGCAGATTCTGAAAGTAGATATCGCGAAAGAATTGAGGAACTTGAAGCTGAAAAAGAGGAACTCGCAAAGAATCTTTCTTCTCGCAACGAAAGTATTCTAGATTAAAGAATCAAATCAAGATCACTGTTGCGAACTTTAAGAATGATGCTATGCATTTTCGCAATCAAACTATTCAAATGGTTTGTGATGACCATAGTATTCCTCATTCTGATTATCCTTGTCTCTTGGAGGAGATCCCAAAGAACATTCCTAGTCTGACTATTTCTGATAGCGAAGCTGATGATGAAGAATCTGATGGTGATGAAGGTTCTGATGGAGATAAAGTTCTGATGCAGACGAAGAAGGGAACAAGTCTGATGAAGATGATGAAGGATCAACTAAGAAGTAGTCTTTTTTTTTTCTTTAATCTTCTGTAATACTTGTACATTTATTCCTCTTTCTGTATATTTGCGAATTCTTTTGGTTCTCCATATTCCTTAATATATGAGTTTCTTTCATTTTGACCTGCATTCATTAAAACAATTCTTCCTTGCAATATGGTTAATCATATAATCATTAATTTTTTAATTTTTGCGTAAATCTATCATGTGGACTACAGAGACAAATAACATTTTCTAATTTCATTCATTCCCATACTTGCCTCTGTTATTTGTATCCAAATGAGAGATTTTGCAGATTTTTTTATTTGTGCCTCAACTTCGCAGTTGTTTATGTATAATTTCGCAATCATATGCGAAGTGAATTTTGATTCTTTTCAAAATCTCATTCCTGTGTGGTCTTATTTTTCCTTCCTAGTTAAAGGTCTTATTATGCCACCTCTTGTCATTGCGACAAAATCGCAGGACGTCTTGCACTTTCATGCAAAAACCCATTGATCTTGCCTTAACTTTTTCTTTTGTATTATGGCCTCTTCAGGAATGTTGCGACAATATGACAGGCCTAAATATTCTTGCGAAAATAAAGCCCCATTACATTGCCGTCTTGCGACGAAATCGCAGGACGTCTTCGCACTTTCATGCGAAAACCCATTGATCTCGTCTTATCTTTTTCTTTGTATTATTGCCTCTTCAGGATTGTTGCACAAATATGACAAGCCTTAATACCCTTGCGAGTAAAAAGCCTCATGACATTTGCGTCTTAAGACACTTATCAGCTCCCTAATGGAGGGTGCCGCCCTTATCTTCCCCCTGGTTGCCCCTTCAAGGAGGCGTACTTACCATACAAGGTTAGCTCCTCCCATCCAGTCTTAACAACAACCAGTTGTTTTCGCAGCCTCTTATCCCTTTTACCTATAGGGTTTATGGTTACGAGACTGCACCCTAAGTGGGGTTTTCTTCGGGCCGAGTGCAGTATAAGCCAAGACTTGTCAAGAATGGCAAGGTACGCTCCAACGCCCCTGGCACTCTTGACTCAACCGTGTACCTCGCGCCTTGATCAGATTCTGCACTCCTTGGGAGAGTCCTTATTACCTTAGTCGCCCAACCTAAGTCATATGCTTAAGCTGAGAATCCAAGGTGCCTCTCCCGGATGGGCTTTATTGACCCCAAATCTCCATGACTCAGGTTCCGGTGGCGGTAGCCTTTCCCTGAGCCATGCAACAGGTACCCCCTTATATGACGTACTTTAGGTCTTACATTTGCCTCTTGCGAAATTGTATTCGCGAACTAGGGTGTACGCCATAAAGGTTCGCCCCTTTCTCTTTTGTCATTGTTCTCTGATTGTCTTTTGTAGAATTCATTATCTCTGCGAGATTCTCGCACATCATCATATTTTTGCATTTCGCAATCTCAATTTTGTCATTCAATAAAATGTATTTTTGAGAATTTTATTTATTGCGAGAGTGTCGCAACAAATCAATCATTCATACATTACCTTTGCTCCTCTGCTTCTTTGTTATTTTCTGCTACTGTTTCCTTGGTAGTGGTATGTTCACCATTTTTTATTCTGAGCTAGCATTAGTTTCGCAACATCTCTTCTTCTTTTTTCGATTGCATCCACCATCAACCTCTCACTTCTTTGTGTCTCTTTGATTTTGTGTCGCCAATTTCCTTCTTGTTTGCTCTTCCTTCGCAGGATTCTACCAGTTTCGTAACACCTCTTTCCTTCAACCCAATCTCCCTTTATGATTCCTACGCTGGGGTGAGGGAATTTGATGCACTGGTGGAAAGTTGAAGCTACACCTAGAATCCCATGTAGCCAAGGTCGACCAATTAATGCATTGTAGGGTGATTCTACATCAACGACACAGAATAGGATTTCAGAAGATATTCCCTTCAATGGAATTCGCATAGTAACCTCCCCTTTAGGCTTGTTGGCAGTACCATTAAAACCATATATCTTATATGTTGATGGTATAAGATCATCATCTCTTCCTCCCATAGTTTTATAAGTATGATAAAATAAGATGTTCACAGAGCTTCCAGTATCGATTAGAATCCTATTAATTGCCCATGAATCTTCAGCTTCATCATCCTCATCTTCTTTCGGTTTTGGATTAATTTCTAACTACCAATGGATTATCATGTACCTCTTCACCTTCGGGATTTCTTCTGCGGTAAAAGAAATAATGTTTCTGCCATTCCTCTAGTGGCGAGATTTTCGCAATATTCATAATTTCTCTTCCATCATTATCTCTTGCGAACACTCTACTCAAAACATTGTCATGAAAATCTTCAATTGTCTTGTATGAATGTACGATAGAGTGACAGAATAGATTCTTTGCTTTTGCACCAACTTCTATGAAGAATGTTTCCTTCTTTTTCATCGTGTTTACTTTGTGATGCTTGGTGGTGGTGGCAATGGTTGAGATTGTGGGTGCCCTACCAAAAAGTGGTTTAGTTTTCCTTGATCTATCATTCTCAGAATAATTCTTTTTACATTTCTGCAATCATTTGTAGTATGTCCATGAAAATGATGATAAGAACAAAACTCATGACTTCTGTGGTTTGGAGGTGGTTCCGTTCCCATGTTCCATGGTGTTGGTATATTCTCCATCAAAATTATAGCTTCCCATATTTTCTCCACACTTGCATTTAGAGGTGGCATCTTGATTTCTTCCCATACTACCTTGTGACCTCCTTGTCCTCTATTATAGTTTTGTCTTTGACCTCCATAAGTTTCTTGCGCTGATCGAGTCTTTGAATCTTGTTATTTCCACCACGATTGTAGAAATTTCTTTCTCTTTCATACTCCTCTTGATCTCGGCTTCCCATAGCCACCAGTTTCTGTTGATTGTTACCCGTCACCTTTCTTGTTGTACTTGCGAAGTGCTCGCCACTGTGTTTATTAGTTTGGGTAATAAGCTTGCATTCGCTGTTTGTGAACTGGTGTTCGCAACCGGATATGATTCCATTTCATTTTGCCTTTCCTCTAGAGAAATATATTCTTCCTGAAGTTCTCGCAATTCAGTCATTGTGATTGTATTCTTGACTCTGAAAATTTGGATATACAATAGGTTGGTTGCAAACATAGCATTGATAAATGATAAGATAAGATATCTCTCATCCACACGGCCAGCCATTTCGCTACACATAGTCCTCCATCTTTTAGTTAGGTGCTTCAAACTTTCGCCAATTCTTTGATTTAATCCAAATACGTCTTCAATACCAGGTCGCGAAGAATTATTACTTATATATGCCCCCAAGAATGTAGTCTGCAAATGATTGAAGGATGTTATTGTATTCTTTGGTAGACCTTCGAACCATTTTAACGCCTCCCCTGTTAAGCTGGATGCGAAATACTTGCATAATACAACATCATGATTTTCCCATTGCAACATGCACCTCACATAGGCTTTAATGTGTTGAATTGCACAAGTTGTTCCATCAAAAATGCTGGTTAATGTGGGAAAATCGCATTTCGGTGGTATTCCTCCTAGTTGTCCTTCCCTTGTAAATGGAGTTTTCACAGCTTCCTCTATAGCATCATCCAACTGTCTTCTGCCTACTTCTCCTCTATTATTTAGCATTCCTCTCATTTCTTCTAATTCTTTTAAGATTTGTTTATTTACACCTGAATTTTGATCCATTGGTATTTTTAATTTCGCCTCCCTTCTTCTGCGGTCATATCTTTCTCCTCTCGCGAAATTTTGCATTTCTTCTTCATCATCTCCATATCGTCTTCTTCTACGATTCTCTTCCTCATCTCTATCTTGAATTCGCATATGATGATGTCTATCATTTCCACTACATGATTTTGTTCATTTCTCATCAATTCCATTCGCTGTCTTTCAACCATTCTCTGTACTCTATCATACTCTTCATTGATATTACCGTTATTCCGATTTTGTGTTCGTCTTCTTTCTCGGTTGTCATGATTGTTCTGGCAAATTGTTTCCTGAAGCTCTTGTTATTCCATTTCCGCTCTCAATCTTTCACGTTCGCAAATTAAATGTGCTTGTTCAGCATAATGTCTTTCAATTTCTTCTTAGATTGTTTGTTGATTTCTTTGAGCTTATCTCCCATGTAAAATTCTCCTTTCTTCCTCTCGATTCCCTTCGCCATCTTGATTATTTTGTCCCTGACGTTGTCCATTCTCTTGATTTCTATCATTCTGCCTATCATCAAAAGTTTCATTTTGTGGAACGTAACGATCATCAGTCCTTTCTCTATTTTCGCGATGTTCTTCATCAGGATTTGATATTTCTTCTTGAATGTTAGTTCTGGCATTAATTGTGGGTGAGTTTTGCCTCATCTCTCTTCTAGTTGATCTTGAATATGATTTTGTAATACTTCTCGATCTTCTATTCTGTAGTCTCATATTTTCCATCCTCAATTCGTGATTTTGCCTTGTTAAATTCGCACGTTCTTCTGCCTCAGCTCTTCTTTCTTCATGTATTCTTCGTCTCAACGTTTCTAATGCTCCAGTTTCCTCATCTTCATGAATTATTCCTTCATATGCTTCTTGATTTCTCTCTACCTGTCTATGGTTTCTGGTTTGCTGCTCTTCTTCTACTTCTTCTGCTGAATTTGATTGCCAAGTGTGTATACTCACCCTATCATAATATGTATTCCTCCCTTGTACTAGTGTTTGTTGAATTGGTGGTTGAATTTGATTTTCTCTATTATTTCTCATTCTAGTAGATTCTCTCATTTCACTTCTTTCCCTTCCAACAATTCTCTTGCTTCTTCTAACAGTAGTTGGTTGTTCTGATGTATTTCTTCTTCTAGCCATTTCTTCAATATTTGCAAGAGATTATGTAAAATTCTTAATCAATCACTCCAAATCTTTAAAAATCTCAATATTAATCTTCAATTTTTTCTGGAATAATCTTCAATTTTCAATCCGTCCCTGTTTCTAGCGCCATTATGTAGTTGCAGGAAATCCTATACTGCACCCCTCACAAGATTTCATTAACATTCAACTCATTTTAGATTAACAATATTAATTTTATTGATGAATCTTTAAACAATCTTACAAGAAAAGATAAAGGAATCAAAAATAACCACTGCTCCAGATTTTCTTTCTCCTATTTACTTGCTTCTCA
Organism: Papaver somniferum; assembly: GCF_003573695.1. Classification (NCBI taxonomy): domain Eukaryota; kingdom Viridiplantae; phylum Streptophyta; class Magnoliopsida; order Ranunculales; family Papaveraceae; genus Papaver; species Papaver somniferum. The sequence goes on from NC_039362.1 coordinate 4,787,261, forward strand.
ATCAAAAAAGATCTCCCTTTTCCTTTACAACTGAATGACTATTTATAGAGAAATACATAGTGGATGACAGCTAATCTGTCCTTTATTTTCGGATATGGCTTGCGACATTCTCGCAAACTCTCTAATTTTCGCAGGACCGTCACATTTTTCTCATGATTTAGCTGACGTCGTTTATTATTTCGTTTCTGAAGTTATTCTGCGACGATGCTGTGTTGTGTTGTTAATAATTTCGCTGAGGTGTTATTGCTGCGAGATTCTGATCCAACAGAGTATAGTCAATTTAAATGTTGATCATGTGATCAATGTAAAATTATTAGCGTTTGAATCTGGAATTATGAACCCTGGATTCAAAAATCCTAATTTCGATCAATTGATGATTTATTGAAAATCAACCACGGAGTGAAGGAGGGACCGACTACATGGAATGGTGGGTCAACCATGTAGCGCTCATATGCTCGGGTGAGCAAATACCAAAGTCTCTTGAAGACCAGTTGGTGAAAGGATGATTAAATGCTGGTTTAATCATTCATTAAAATAATGCTCGTCTCAGCCTTAAGTGATAAAACCTAATTATGAAGATATGAGGGACTGTCCAAGGGGTCATGAAACCGGCCCTGGTTGGTCGTGGGACCGACTGACGATCGTTTTATGAAATTCCAAATTGTTTGGAAGAGTTTGAACCTAATGTGAACAAATTAGGTCAAATGATGAAAATGTGTGGGACCAGCCTCTTGCAAGACAAAATAGCCAACCTTGGTTGCTCAAGGTAATATGCTCATGTCACCAAAGTGTTCGTGTCTCAGTCCTGAGAATTTTGATATTTTCTGATGCGCGTTTGAGCAACATTTTGAGAAATTATGAAGAAATCAAGGTTTTTTGCTCAAACTGAAGAAACTTCATAAGATGAAGGAAATAACAATAATAATAAAATAATGAGTCATGAAGTGTGGGACCGGTTATGGCTAAGGCATGGCCGGCCGGCCAATAAGCCTGGTCTCATGGCACTTTTCCTAATTTTATATTATTTTCATGATTTTAAGGAAATATCATGAAATCAAGAAGTTTGTTGAAACTAAGGAGTTTCCTTGAAGTGAAGGAGTTTCCATGATATGAAGGAAACAATAATAATAATAATAATAACAATATGAAGGAAATAACGAGCCCTAGCTCAGCTGGTCATCCCCGTTTCCCAAAGGTGATGCGCTCCAGGAGGTCCCAGGTTCGAGTCTTCCATGGCGTAATATTCCAGGAATTATTATGGACTCTAGAGTTCGCTTGCCCCCCTTGTGACACAATCTCGCCCCCCAGTCCGCTGTTTCGGCTCACCTTGGCAAGGTTACCCATGAGGCCCGCTGGTAGGCTAGCACAGCAACCTGTTAATTCATGTAGTAGTACGCTGTTGGAGCTTAGCTTATTAGGCTTCCAACTAGTTATGTAATCATCGTTATCCAATAATAATAATAACTTTATAAAAAAATAATAAAATAATAATAATAATAATAATAATAATAACGGGCCCTAGCTCAGCTGGTCATCCCCGTTTCCCAAAGGTGATGCGCTTCAGGAGGTCCCAGGTTCGAGTCTTCCATGGCGTAATATTCCAGGAATTATTATGGACGCTAGAGTTCGCTTGCCCCCCTTGTGACACAATCTCGCCCCCCAGTCCGCCGTTTCGGCTCCCCTTGGCAAGGTTACCCATGAGGCCCGCTGGTAGGCTAGCACAACAACCTGTTAATTCATGTAGTAGTACGCCGTTGGAGCTTAGCTTGTTAGGCTTCCAACTAGTTATGTAATCATCGTTATCCAATAATAATAATAATAACTTTATAATAATAATAATAATAATAATAATAATAATAAAATAAGGGGCATGTGGGACCGGCCATGGCTAGGGCATGGTCGGCCGGCTAGTGGCCCGGTCCCGTGAACCTTTCCTAATTTTATATTTTTTTCATGATTTGGAAGAAATATCATGAAATTAAAAAGTTTCATAAGATGAAGAAAATAATAAAATAATAAGGAGTCATGAGGAGTGGGACCGGCCACAACTAGGGCATAGCCGGCCGGCTAGTAGACCCGGTCCCATGACAGCTTTTCCAATTTTATTTTATTTCCTTGGTGTGAAGGAAACACCATGAAACTGAGGAATTTCCTCAAACGAAGGAGTTCTGTTCAAATGAATGGATTTTCATGAGATCAAGGAAAAATAATAAAAATATGATAAAATAAAGAATTAGGCGTGGGACTAACCACGACATGACTGGCCGGCCGGTAGGCCCAGCCCCCTAGCGCCTTAGCTAATATTTTATTATTATTATTATTTTTCTTCCTATTTTGCATAAGTTCATTGTTCCTTCGTATTTTGGAATGCTCGTGCATTCAGGTGCTCGTTAGTGCATTATTGTTGAATACACTTGCACCATCTTGGTCGGGGCTTACTCGATAGCAGCTCAGATGCCCGTACGTTGAATATTTATCACTAACCCATGGAATTCTGTTGGGAAGAACCATGAATTGAAGTAATGAAATATTATGAAGAACGTAGAATATTTTCTAAGGATTCAGTTAATGAATCTAATGATTTAGAAATAATTAATTGATGGCTCTATACTAGCACGATCGTCAAGGAGAATTAATTATTCAAGAATTGAGCGATATGAGCTTGTTGAAGCGTCATATTTCTTTTATATAGTCAGGGAAAACATTGTTACATCCTGAAGACGTTATTGCTCTATACTAGCAGGCAAGCTGTCTAGGAGCCGTCCAATCGTTAAGATTTTATATGCATGTCTTTTATATAGTCATGGAAAACATTGTTACATCCTGAAGACGTTATTGCTCTATACTAGCAGGCAAGCTGTCTAGGAGCCGTCCAATCATTAAGATTCTATATGCATGTCTTTTACATAGTCTGGGAAAACATTGTTACATACTGAAGACGTTATGATCTATGCTAGTAGGAGAGCTGTCTAGGAGCCGTCTAATCGTTCGATTCTATATAAAAGTGATTACTGAAATTGCTCAGTATTCATGAGATATGTCGTTGCCTCAATTGAGTGACTGCATATTCACGTATGCTCTGAGAGACAATAAACTCAGTTAGAGACTCTTGTGGCATGAGTTTTCATGCTTCAATGAGAGACATGAGCCTCAATACTCATCTGATTGTTGGATCAGGAATATGTACAATTATGGTTTTACGATTTTAGCCTTTGTCGAAAATCCACCATCTACAAATATATTTCAAAATGATTTATCTATTTTGATTATGCAAAGTCTTTCCAACAAAATTGACTCTAAATGTTCACAAGAATAGTTTTTCTTTAAATAAAAGGAGAGAAAAAGAAAAACTATTTGTGATATGAGATGTCTGATTTCAGTTTTTATTAACCTTAATATTCGTTCTCATATGGGGTATCCCTTATGATTTGTGTGGCTTTTTGATTTAGCGGGATTAAGTTCTAGCCCATGTTGGTAGGCTTTATCAAAGGATTATAATGTGTTCCGATTGAAACTCATATGTGAAAAGTCACAATATGTTGATAATCAATTTATGTTTACATAAGCTGTGTTGATCATAACATATGTGTTTTGGGTTTAAACTTTTGCTATTGGCACGCATTAGTTAAAACCGATTCAACCTTTCTATGGTAAAGGTTGCTTTTTTCGTTGTTCTTTTGTTCTTGCGAGAGGATGACAACACATAGGTGGAGAGTTCTTATTTGAACTTGCGCTTAATAATAAATCTTTCTGGGAGAAGTGGCTGTGAAAATTGAAGTAACGATTTTATTTTTTAGTTAATCGTTTTTCCTGTTTAAGAAAAACCTGTTTATATTGCATATATTTTGCTTTGGTTAACAAAATTTCGGTACAATTGGTATGTTCCATTATTGTGTATGGATTGCTTTATATGATTCAATTGTTTCTGGTTAAGAAAAATCAATTTATTAGCTTATAATTTGATATCTTCTTTATTGTTGGGTATGAAGTGTTTTTTCTTAACGAAATTCGGTGCAATTGCGGTGCTGTAATGTCTATAACTGTTTCATTTGCTTCCGGTTAAGAAAAATAATTGCAAGTCAATTTATTTTGGTTTGTATATATTGTTTTTGGCTTAACAAAATTATGAGGTCATTTGCTTAGTCCATTTGATCCCGGATAAGAGAAACTAAGTTAGTTCTGATCTTACTTAGATTTATCAATTGAAGGATTCGGTTATTCAAGTCTAATCAGATGCTTTGACAAGAAAAACTAGTTAACTAACTGAAAAAGCAGTGGTCTAACAACCACACCCAATATTTCGTTCGGCAATCTGTATGGACTAACTCCAATATAATTCCAAGAGAATCAACTAGACAGTCAGACTCAATCAAGGAAATATATCCAAGAGTTATATCTCAATTTCTTAATACAATCCACAATCGAACAGATAGAGATCTGTGAGTCTGATTGGTATGAGAAATAACTTGAACGGAACCAAAGACAATTTCAATCAACAACCAAAGGTTGATTTTTACCAATTGATTGACCTACGCTCAACCTATGATATTTCAATTATATAAACAAATATAATGCGGAAAACAAATAACACAGACACCAGAAGTTTTGTTAACGAGGAAACCACAAATGCAGAAAACCCCCGGGACCTAGTCCAGATTTGAACACCATATTAAGCCGCTACAGACACTATCATACTACAAGTTAACTTTGTACTGGAATGTAGTTGAGCCCTAACCAAGTCTCGTACCGATTAAGGTACAGTCGCGTTCCTTACACCTTTGAATCCCAACATGACTCTACGCACTTGATTCCCTTAGATGATCTCACCCAAAACTAAGAGTTGCTACTACCCAAATTCGAAGACTTTATAAACAAATCTGTCTCCCATAGAAAAGTCTATTATGATAGATAAATCCGTCTCCCGCAGAAATACCTACAAAGTTTTTTTTCCGTATTTTGATAAATCAAGGTGAACAAGAACCAATTGATAATCCGGTCTTATATTCCCGAAGAACAGCATAAAAATATCAACCATCTCACAATAACTTAATTATATGGTAGTATAAGAAGTTATTGTGGAATCACAAAGAATGAGACGAAGATCTTAGAGAAGATAGTACTCAATACGATAGAACAAGTAAGATCAAAACATGCAATTACAGAGAAAATAGTTAGGTCTGGCTTAAGATTCCCAATGAAGTTTTTAAGTCGTTAACCTATAATGGTTTTAAGAAAAACCTAGGTTAAAGGAGAATCGACTCTAGTACGCAACTAGTATCACACAGGAGGTGTGGGGATTAGTTTCCCAGTTTCTAGAATTTTCCCTTATATAGTCTTCAAATCAGGGTTTGATCACTTTGAAACAAAGCAAGGTCAATATTCATCGTTAGATGAAATCCTGATTTAAGATTCAAGATAAGTTTGCTTAAAACCAAAGAAATCTCTCTCTACCGTTAGATGGTCTTAGCTTGTTACACACAAATGAAATATACCTTCATTTAGATATGGGTAACCATACCTAAATGTGTATATTGAGTTGGCTCAACAATAGTTAACCGAAGTTAGCCATATGGACATTTTTGTATTAACCACATTCATCCAACACTTCTAAATCAAATGATAATCAAATGAATCTAATTTTGTTATTCATGGAGTTGTTCAATTGTTTATATTCTCATAGAAGCATACAAGACACGATTGAAACAAAATCGGATTTGATTCAAGAGAATCAATTCATGAACATTAAGTCACAGTGTGCAAAGATTGCATTCCTTAATTTATAGATGTATTTGTTCATGAGTTTGAAATCATACTTAACCGATTTTAGAACTTAAACCAACTCAGTTTGCAAACTTAAGTTCCGGACTTTGGTCTTGTCCGACAGTTCGCAAATGGGTACTTAAACTGTCGTCTCGGACCTAACTCAGGTAGAACCTTTCGCATACTGGTATGCAAACTTGGTCCCCGGACTTTAACAGTTAAAACCGTTCGCATACTGGTATGCAAACTTGGTTTCCGGACCTGAATCATACCAACATAGTTTGTACACTAGGTACGCGTACTGTGATGTTTTCCAGACATGGTTTTTAGTTCTAAACTCCCGTTTCAATCATTGAAAACACTCTTAGAAGATGACAATGGATGTCTCACGTAAACCATTAGCTTATAAGCAACTTTCAAGTGATTGAATGATCAATACGAAACATTCCGAGTCGACATCAAATGACTGTCTTACACAAATCATTTAAGATGTTTCAAGGCAATTTTCACATGATCATCTTTTGACTTATTATTTAGTATCCAACAAATAAATTGTTTCTAACTAAACTCGACAAGAATAACGATGAACGTAGCTAAAGCAAAAAGCTTCCAACACATATTTCAAGAAAGATATAAGCGAGTTAAACTCAGCTCGAAATATCAAATGTGTATAATGTAAAAGTCTATATAGATATACAACTTAGTCTCAATAGGAGATATAATTGAATAGACTTCTGAGTGATAGATAAGTTTTACATACCTTTTGTTGATGAAGTTCCTCCAAGCTCTCCTCAGTAGATCTTCGTCTTCAATCGATGAACGCTGTGAAGTATAAAGATCAACTACATATTATATCCTAATACGAGACATAGATATAAGTAGACTAGAAATCAAGAATTATAGTTTTGATCACCAAAACTTGACAAACAAGCTTGAGATAAAAACGCTTGCGAGTTCGACCGAGCAGTGCTCTAATAACACTAACCTAGTCTTTGTCTTGTCTAAAGGGAAAGGTCTAGTTATTTTCCGAAATAATTTGAGCCTGATGAGAAAAATAAAATTAATTTTGATATTTATTTTGGTCTTGTCAAAACAAGCGATTATACATACGCAATCGGTTCAACAATAGAATTAAGTATCTTAGTCTATCTATTGGACTATAGGGAAAATTTCTTCGGGAAATTGTTTCCTTGATAACATATTGAAACTAAATTACTTTTGTAGTTTCGGTTTTAATATTGGTTATCTAAAATGGTATGTGAAACCTTCGTGCTTAACTCTTATAGGTTGTACAAATCTTAGATTTGTAAGATCCTTTCAGTTTATCCTTTATTTTCTCGAACCTTTGTCATTTTGTGACAAAAGGGGGATAAATATATGGAGTAAACAAATGATTTTTAATCACTAAGAAAGGACAATTGTGCTTAAGCATTATATCTAACGAAAGAGTAAAACATAGACTAAGGGGGAAAAACATATCATCATGTTGTGTACTATTTCTGACTACAAAAAGGGAATAACAAAGATGTTCGGATTGAATATTTACCTAGCTTGCCTTTAGGAGAAGTAAAAGATTTTGTTATCCAAATGTCAACAACGACATTTATTTGTTGAATACATGCAGGTTATTGTCCCGTTGAAACTTGGAATCAAGCGTATGAAGAATGAGTTATTTTATAATTCGTTTAGCTCCATATGTAATAAGCGTATGAAGAATGAGTTATTTTATAATTCGTTTAGATACATATGTGATAAGAGTTTTTCACTAAAATTGACAAAGGGGGATATTGTTAGAGCATAGCTTGGTTGAACCCACCAAGGGTTGGTATGTCAAGTTTGGTTGTCATATTTTAGTATTAAAACTTATCTAGAGTCGCTTGATTAAATACTAGAGTCAGCTTCGTTTAGGTTAGACTAGAAAGTCTAGGAATGTTGACATATACAAGTATTACTCCGAAGACCTGAAGAATGAGAAGAAGTAACGATTACAACGACGACATCATCTTTCCACTCGAGGTTAGTAATATTGACTTGATGTTGTTTCCATTCCTAACATATCTTTCAAGTCGTGCTATATTGAAAACATAACATGCGAAGCTATATATATTGTATATAATACCCTAGTGGTGAGACTTGGTCATAATAGTATGATTAAAGTGCCAAGAAAAACATATTACGAAGTATAAACGCTTACAACATAGACATAATATATTGTATATATTTATTGGATTATGTGTGAATTATATAGGTGTGATTTCATCCTAGAAAACTATGTATCTTTACATGAGTTTAAGGAAGTAGATGTATGAACTTGTTTTCATAATCTAAAGGGAAATCATGATTGATCTTGCTATTCTTTGAATATCTTTTGGATGACCAATGGAAGATGTCTTTGGTAGAACCTATCTTAATTTTGTTGAGACTTGAGGTATAACTGGTTATAGCCTACATAATATAGATAGTTATAATTGGTCATGAGCTACATTGTAAATCAAGGTATAACCGATCACAAGCTATATGGAAATGCAAGTTGTAGTCGGGCATAAGTTACTTTGGGAACCAAGGTATAACCGGTTTTCAATATGAACTGGGAAGCAAGTTGTAATCAATCACAAGCTACCTCTGGGAAGCAAGTTGTAACCGATCACAAGCTAGTTCGGGAAGCAAGGTGTAACCGGGCACAAGATACTTTGTGAGCAAGGTGTAACCGATTATGGCATGTAGTGGGAATCATGTTATAATCAGTCACAACATATCTTGGAGTGATGGGTTAATTTGTTCCATGTACATAATCAATAACCATGGTTCACATATTTCTTCATGGTGTGTGTGAATTTAGGGTTTTTGGTTTGTCAAGTTGAGAAGGTTCTGGATGTCGACATATTTGAACATGTACATAACTCATATCATTTATTGTTGAAAGATATTCCTTGATACTCAAGGTGATCCCTGGTCCGAAAAAGTGAAAAGCATTTATTTATGATTTTCATCATATATGTTTTAATTACCAGCAATTAAAGCATATCCTATGGAAATTTTTATTAGTTAATGTGCTAGACTAATAATGGAAATTGAAAAAGCGCGGGCATCATTCGTTTGGCAATCTGAATAGACAAACTCCATTATACTTTCAAGAGAATCAACTAGACAGTTAGACTCCATCTAGATAAAAGTATATTCAAGAGCTTTTGTATCTCTATCTTTCAATTCAATCTACAATCAACAAATAGGAATTTGCGAGCCCGATTGAATATAAGAGAAATAACTTGAACGGTACCAAAGACCAATGTTCAAGGATCAATCAATTTCAATCAACAACCAAAGGTTGGATTTCCCAATTGATCGATTCAACGCACAACTTGTGATATTTCAATTATATAACAAAATATAATGCAGAAAAGAAATAACAAAAACACCAGAAGTTTTGTTAGCAAGGAAGCCGCAAATGCAGAAAACCCCCGGGACCTAGTCCAGATTTGAACACCATATTGTATTAAGCCGCTACAGATACTAGCCTACTACCAATGAACTTCAGACTGGACTGTAGTTGAACCCTAATCAATCTCACACTGATTCAAGGTACAGTTGCGCTCCTTACGTCTCTGATCCCAGCAGGATACTACTCACTTGATTTCCTTAGTTGATCTCATCCACAACTAAGAGTTGCTACGACCCAAAGTTGAAGACTTGATAAATAGATCTGTCTCACACAGAAAAGTTTATAGGAATAGATAAATCTGTCTCCCACAGAAATACCTACGAGTTTTGTTCCGTCTTTTGATAAATCAAGGTGAACATGAACCAATTGATATACCAGACTTATATTTTCGAAGAACAGTCTAGAAATATCAATCACCTCACAATAATCTTAATCGTGTGGTAGCGAAACAAGATATCTTGGAATCACAAACGATGAGACGAAGATGTTTGTGATTATTTTTTATCTTGCCTATTGGAGATTAAATCTCGATCCAATCTTAAAGAAGATCGTACTCAAACACGATAGAAACATCGAGATCAGATCATGCAACTACAAAGAAAATAGTTGGGGTTGGCTTCACAATCCCAATGAAGTCTTCAAGTCATTAACCTACAGGGTTTCGTGAAAAACCTAAGGTTAAAGGAGAATCAACTCTAGCTTATGAAACTAGTATCACACATGAGGTGTGGGGATTAGGTTTCCTAGTTGTTAGAGTTCTCCTTTATATAGTTTTCAAATTAGGGTTTGCAATCTAAGTTACCTTGGTAACAAAGCATTCAATATTCACCGTTAGATGAAAATCTGATTAGATTCAAGATAATATCTTTCAACCGTTAGATCGAAATTAGCTTGTTACACACAAATGAAATGTACCTTCATTTAGGTTTATGTAGCCGTACCTAAACGTGTACACCATGTTGTCTCAACAATAGTTAACCAAGGTTAGCCATATGAACCCTCTCATATCAACTTTATTCATCTTAACCATAACTAGTTCAAATGACTCAAATGAAACTAGTTAAAGAATTGTTCAATTGCTATATTCTCATAGAAGTATACAAGAACACAAGTGAAGCAAAATCGGTTTGATTCACTCGAATCAATTCATGAACATTATAGCCACAGTTTGCAAAGAATGCATTCCTTGTTATATAAATGTATTAGTTCATGTACTAAACCGATTTTAGAACTTTAACCTTCAAGTACGCGAACATGTACGCATACTTGAAATACCTGGACTGAAATCGGGTTTCGCCAGTACGCGAACAGGTACGCATACGGGTACGCATACTTAGGTTCCCGGACTTCTCAAACCAACAGGTACGCATACAGGTATGCATACTATGGTTCCCGGAAATGGATCACATATGTACAAGAGTACACAACATGTCACAATCCAATAATGTTATGTGTTCTAAACTCTTATTTCATCATTGAAACTTTCTTAGAGGATGACAATAGCTGTTTTCACACACTATTAGCATCAAAGCAATTTTCGAGTTATTGAAATAATCATAACGATGTTGTAGGGCTTGTAGCCCATGAGTGTGCGGCCCAATATAGTATCTAGGGTTTTCTTCCTACATGTATATATAGGATATTGTTCTGTGTACCTGGCTGATGATGTTCAATAAAAACTTTCCTCTGTCTCTATATCTTCCCTATATTTCCACTACAAAACGTTATCATGCACGATGCTATACCGCAGAGCTAGATTGGATCATTCATTTTTTTTTTTAACATGGATGATTAATATCAAAGCAGTTATGTAATCGCTGGAATCAAATCAGCTACGTTGGATCTACTTTCTCCTTTTTTTTTTTTTTTTTTTTTTTTTTAATTTTCCATGTTTTTGATTTTGATTTCGGCATATCCAAATATAATCATGATCCTGTAAGTATAATCGTGAAAATTGATTTGGTTTGCTGTGAAAATTGATTTGACTATAAACAAACTAGCTATTAAATCTGTTTGTTTGTGTTGGTAAAAAATTATTTGATTTGTTGTACAAGTTATGTCAATCGATTTTGGTTTGATTTGATTTGCCGTAAAGTTATGTCTGTGCAAATCCGTTGGGTGATTGCATTCTTCTTAACATTATGTATGATTTCTGTTGCTGTTGAAGTAAGTAGCCGCTGAAGATGTTCATTTAGGCTCTAAACAAGTTCCCAATCTTGTGATTAAACAATTTTTCTTAGTTCCTAAATGCTTTCCTTGTTATTGAAGTAGAATTGATTTATATCGTCTGTATTCAAAAGGTAGATGAGCTAACGTGCAACAATCAAACCCCCTGCTCCACTACTAAATTACAAGCTAAGTTTTTGTTTTAATTTGTAATGATATGTTTTTATCTTTGTTAATAAAAGATAGAAAAAAGGATAACTTTTTTTTATTAATTTTTTTTTGTCACTGTTTGTCATGATTGACGTGACTGTGTGCCAATTTGATTCCGCCACAGTGCTCCTTCTGTCCTCCATTGTAACCCTATGGGAAAAAAGGAGAAAGAGAATCAGGCCAGGATCATAACTATTCCGGGGAAAGAGGAGAACGGGTGTCCGTTTCAATCCAGAAACAGCGGCTGGTTCTGGCCGTTTCATTCCAGCTGGATCTTTGAACGGAACTTAGTCTTTGTAAACGAAGAGTCTCCGATCCAACAGAGAGAAATCTTCTGTCCCACCAAGCCCAGTCCGGTCCGGTTCACCCCAATTAGGTTCGGCTCCATCCGTCAGGTTCAGTCCACTCGGGCAGGTCCACCCGGTTCGGTCTAATCCATCTGGTTCGGCCAGGCCTGTCTTGTTCCAGCTGACATCCTGTTCTATTTTTTGGGCACTGTTCTGGTTATGGACGTGCGCGACCAAAGTTGTTCCGGTTTCGCGTATGTATAGCGAAAACCAAAGTTTGTGGTATGTAATTATAATGTGGCTTTTTATATTCAATATTTGCTAGGCTTATTTATTTGTTTTTAGAACATGCCTACTTTTATTTATTTTTGTCTTAAGATAAGTCCACAACATATAAACAGTCAATTTAAATTATGATTGTTGATCTCGAATATGATATTGGCTATAGTTGAATGGTGTCTTTTGTTCAATTGGTTGTACCAACTAACGTATTTATTTGGGGTTTAGAATTACTTGAGCACCATTATTGTGTACTTGATATTTTCTCCCCAAATTTAAAATGTTCCGTGGGATGTAATCCACTGGTTCGACTAGTAAAGAGTCGGTATTTTCAAAAGATACGTTGCAAATAAAATCACATATATTCCAATTTTTGTGGAAGAACTCACAAAAGGCGATATGAGTCAGAACCCATTTCTCTACTTCATCCATGATACCAACGAAGCAGTATATGTTGAAGTATGACAATAAGAGAACTATCTTTATTAATATATTCAACAAAAGTAAGTGGTTGACGTGTATAGTGAGATTCTCTTGGCCTGTTGAGATAAAGAAATTTCTCAAATTAAGCTAAATGCAGAAAAATTGAAAATGGAAAGATCCCCAAAGTAATAAGGGTTAGACCTATCGACTCATATAAAGCATGTGAAAAGGGACATATATATCACAAGACAAAGATGTATTTTCCCTCAGTAGTAATGATATCAAAGTACATGTATCAAATGAATATGGGATGACCAAAGAGTTGAGAATGAATGTTCTTAGCGGTATTGGTACAAGCAATGCAATGTGGGTACCACAGTGGCAACCAATTTCCATGGGATGGATACTTTAGACATCAACTTTAATGACAAGAAGAACTTTGCATGGACTATTGACTATTTATTCGAACTGGATCCAATGTCTGCACTTATGGAATGAAAAGTACATCATTCCCACGTGACATAAATTCTCTAAAGAACTTGAGATATATCTGGATGAAACATAACATATATTTACTCTAAAGAAATTGAGTTAATTCCTTATAATGTGACTATGATGATTGGATCATAGAGCGAAGAACTGCTCAAAATTTGTTTTCAAGATAAAACAACGACGTCACAAAATCTCTACATGTACCAAGAGATAATCACACCTTGTTCAATTTCAAAGAAACCCATGAAAATGGATATCATGCGGAAACTCACAGTGAAGAGAATGTAATTGATTGCATCTTTTATAACCTTTAACGAATGTGGAAGGAAGCACACTCTTAGAGAGATCCATGAGTTAATTTGGTGAAATGTAAATCACTGGTATTTGGATTATTGAATCCATATTGACCCCGAAAATAAAACATTGGGTATTGACCCATATAGACTTTGGCATAACCATAAAGCCACATTGGTTATGATTTGATGATCGTTTTGAAATAACTCATATGCACATCACTTTATTTGAGTGAAAGAGACAACAGGAAGAAGACTGACAGAACGCGAAGTAGCGTCGTATCTCTCGATAAGTGTTTTCTAAAGTACTAGATGCACAACTCCCCTCCCTCCCATTATGCTTTTAAGTAAGAAAGCATATCACTCATTTCACAAAGTCTTCAGTAAAACAGGATTGAGACCATCCTAAGATGAAAATGGTAAACAATCCATATTACAAAGAAAACAAGGTGAAATTTAGAAAAGTATTCATGCAGAATGCAGACCATTAAAGTGACTTATGGATCTGCAGGTGAATGTTTTGAAATTTTTGACTAATTATAGTTCCCAAAAAAAAAATCGCGTTTGAAAACTCTTAGCACATGTTACACAATGCAAAGTGCAAAGTGCAAAGGCTCACCACCCTTGTTAATGCTAGAGAATTTACATCAAAAGGTCTTGATGAATATTGCATGTTTAATAAGATCAATATAGAGCATCTTATACCCAATGCTCTCGCAGAGGCTACCATCAAAGGTTACATACGGTGTCCAAGGAATAGGTTATGCGTACTAACCTACCTTTTATTGCCTTGGGGATATGAAATATTACGCGCGTCTTTACTTAATTCGTTTTTAGACCCAATATTAGTTAACCTTTTTCGCGTACTAGTTGGTAACTGGATTTAAGCCTGACATTCGTGTTCTTACGCATTTTTGGTTGCACTGTACATGTGCCATTACAATTCCACATCGTACTATGATGGGTCTTCAAAACTGTTAAGTAGCTATGTTGGAAATGAGTTCCCAACAATTATCCGCATTTTTAAAACCTTTGGCAGGATCTCTTACCGCTAGATTTGCGGGTTGTCATTTTAATGAGACAGTCTTCCCGTCGTTAGGGGGAGATAAGAAAACATATTTTTTAAGGGAACGACAGGTATTGTCGTGGTGTGTTCCCACTATGTCTCATATTGATTCTTGTACTCCACAAACATAAATGTGAAGTGACAAAGAATAATCAATTTTCAGAATGTACATTGATGTCGCTAAAGTGACAATATCACACATACCAGCTGCAAATATTCCTACAAGGTTAGAAATCTTCAGTATGGGATACACCATAGACTAAAGTGTTGCAACTACACATGGTGGAAGTGTAGTTGAGGACGTGACTCTATAAAGGAAGATGGAGAGACACCAGGTTCGATCAATGTTCACCTAGAAAGGAAGTAGATGAGTAAGGCACAACCTAATTTATATCATTAATGAAATCATCTCATTTGATTGTCTCTGACTATGTCCATGAAGTTTTAAATGACTCTAGAGAACAATGAAATCCTGACGGATTATGAGAATGCACATGAGTCAATGGAAGTATCATGCGTGGACAGTGATGATATAATCCATAAATAGTTGCTCCAGAAATAGAGCACAATGAGATTGAACCATGCTTTATTTTGATTAATTTCAAAGAAGTAGCATATTTGGCCTACGAAATCCAGGTAGAACTTAGTTCTTTGACAAATATACGGGTATTTGGTGTGGTATTGCTAACCAACCTAGTATAAAGCATGTGGGACATACATGATTAATTTGTCACAAAGCATAATGAGAAGAAAGCAGTCTTAAATTGTAAAGACTCGCCTTGTGGCGCGAGGTTTCTCACAAAGCCCTGGAATTGTTCTCTTGTAATGAACTTTATGGTGCTCCGTTACTTAGTTAGCTTGGTAATTTCAAAAAGACTTGAAATGCAGCATATGTATGTGGTTGTTACGTATCTCTGAAAGAATCAAGAGATAGAAGATATTTGCAAAATTACATGATGGCCTTTTGCTTCCCAAGTCGAATGACTCTAATCCACAGAGTGTGTTTGCAGTTACACTGGAACACTCACTTATTGATTTAAACAATCAAGCCGATGTGGTATACCCGTCTAAGTGACTATTTAATAGGGAAGGAATAAAAAAGTACTGTTTTGTACCATGCGTATTAAATAAGTTCCTGATTCAGAATTTTAGCTACCTATGTCAACGATATGGACATGATAAGTGCTCTTAATTGAATAAGAGATCTTACAAGTTATTTAAAATCTGAATTTGAGATGAAAATCCTAAGAAATCTCGATCTTATCTATGTTCTGAATTAGAAGACCGAGCTTGTGGTATATATTATTCCACCAGTTTGTATATGTCCATTGTCAGGCAACTTAACAAGGACATGCATCCTGCTAGCACTCCCATAATTAGTCGAGTTTCAAATGCACATAAATGACCAATTCGTCTAAAGGAAGATGAAGAAGTTGTTTCGGGAGATGAAATTTCCTTATCTAAATATAATAGACGCATTATTGTACTTAGCATAATGTACTCGGCCAAATGTTACATCCTCAATGAACTTGTTAGCTAGATATAGCTCAGTGTCAACACAACGTCATTGGAATGGTATAATGAATGTAATCATGTACTTTAAAGTAACCATTGACATAAATTTGTTTTATCCCTGCAAAGACATAAAAAGGAATGCTAAAGGAACTGCAATCCAAAGGTTATTGATTATGAAAGAACAAAAATCTTTTCTCCAATGAAAGTAGTCAGGGGGAGATGCCGACATCAGGGGGAGGATCCAAGGATATGATGTTGACATATTTAACTTCGAAATTGAAGATGTGTTGTACTCTTTTTCCCTTCGATCGAAATAGTTTTTCCCAAAGGGTTTTGTTACTCGACAAGGTTTTTAGCGAGACAACACTAAAAGCATCAAGTATGTTGAACGTTGAAGACATAAAGATCGCGTTGATATTACTGAAAATATCTAAATCAAAGAAATGAAACGCGATAGTCTGTTAAGCAACGTAACTTCCAGAATCAACAATAAGATCATATAAACATTCAAGTCACCAAAGTAAAGTGTGATAAACTTCTTCTGACTGCATTTGACTAATGAAAATTGTATGACATGGGGGGGGGGGTATCTAATGGTGTGTTGAACTATTTTCCTTCACCGAGGTTGTTTTTTCCCACAGGGTTTTGTTACTCGGCAAGGTTTTTAATGATACAAAAACAAACACCGGGAATGTAATTTCCCAACTAAGGCTATTATTTTTCCAACGAGGATTTTCTGCCTTAGGAGTTGTGAAGCAACTAGTCAACTTCAATGGAGCAAAGCCATCATATGCAACAGATCAGCTTTACTTGCATCTGTCATGTTATACTCTTTTCCCTTCGTCAAGGTTTTAATGAGGCAACGTATACGCATCCAACGATGTTCTAAGTTTACCTAATATTGTATTCTTTTTATTTAGTTCAGGTTTTCCCCCTATGGGTTAGCCTGATGAAGTTTTAAGGAGATGATTAACTTAGACTCAGTGATCTTTAAATATCTTATTACATTTGATGAACTATATGTAAAATACGAGAAAACATGTGAAGTACTACATGTGAAGAGCTGTACCAAGGTTTTGTCCCACTGGGTTTTCCTTGTCAAAGTTTTAATGAGGCAATTGATTTCGGCACAAGTCATCAAGGAGAGGACGACATTTGAAGAACTATATTCGAAGCACTAAATATGAAGCACTACATATGAATTTCTACTGGACCGCACAAGGGAGAGTGTTGTAGGGCTTGTAGCCCATGAGTGTGCGGCCCAATATAGTATCTAGGGTTTTCTTCTTACATGTATATATAGGATATTGTTCTATGTACCTGGCTGATGATGTTCAATAGAAACTTTTCTCTGCCTCTATATCTTCCATATATTTCCACTACAAAAAACGAAACATTCCAAGTCTACACCAAATGATTATATCACAAGAACCATGTAAGATATTACTCGGAAATTTTCACATGATCATCTTTTGACTTTCGTCAAGAATATAAGATGAACTTGGTCGAAGAGAAAGCTTGGAAACACATATTCCGAGATATATGTAAGCGAGTTAAACTCAACTCGAAATCTCAAATGTGTATAATAGAAAACTATATCATAACACAACTTATGTCTCAATATAGGAGATAGAGTAGAAATAGACTTTCCAAGTGATAGATGAGTTTCAGTTTCCACATACCTTTTTGTTGATGAAGTTCCACAAGATCTCCTTAGTAGTTCTTTGTCTTCAATAACGAACGTCGTGAAGTCTAATGCTCCACTACACAATCTATCCTAGTCTGAGACATCTATAAGTAGACTAGAAATCAAGACTTATAGTTTGGATCACTAACATTGACAAACAAGCTTGAGATAACAAAGCTTGCGAGTTCGACCGAGCAGTGCTCTAACAGAAGTTTTTCCATGAGAGTTTTCGAAAATGTTGGTTAACATTAATTGGAAATAGCAAAACCGAATTTAGGTACTTTACTGCATATCTTGAAAATATTTTCGGTTTTGGAATTTCCTTGTTGTCCAAACAACCTTGGTATACAAATACTTGAGTTTGCATTTCTTGCAAACTATCCTAAGATCCAGGCAAACTACATTTGTTGTAGTTTCTGGTGGAGCCGTCTATTCTGAGAGGAAAGTACCCTAATTAAGCGAAATCTCTTATAACCGCTCGTTTAAAGAATTCGGTGGGATCAAGAAGCCCTACAAGTACCGTTGGTGGGAAACTAGATAATTGCAGTGTTATTAGTTTTCGGTTATTGATTTGATTGACTAACGCTTGTTGTACCTTTAATTTCACTTAGTTTGTTTATTCTTGAGAATCTTATATTTTGATATAAGATTCACTCAAACTAGATCAAAGTATCGACGAGATATTTAGAACCATCTTCGGATCTAAAGACATCTTGTGATAATCCATTGTTAACAGATTCCGTTCTGTACGTGATTGATCACAAGAGGAGTCAAGTGTTGTTATGCAGGTATTTGAAGGCAATAGAAGATTTGAAGATGAATAATAATTCTTATTAGTTTTCGTATCTTGTGGATTTAGTGCACAAACTTTGATCGGATGGGATCCAACTATAATCGGTTTATCTTTGATAAACTTGATTGATTAGTTGCGTGAGATCGACATCGCTTTAAAGTTTCTCTTGGAGATCTATATTGGTTGATCGCGAATCTATAACTTGATTATTTCAGTAAATCAATATTGAGATTGATCTAACCAGACAAAGGATTTTATTAGATTAAACATAAGAGCCTTTGTTAACAACTCAACAATATCTTTAGCAAGATTGTTTAGAGTGGTTACCAAATAGATTATTCCTTTGTTGTTTGGAATATGATCCGAAGGACTTGTATTCATGTGCGTGACTCTAGAAGTCGAAGGCGCAAAGATACTGAGGGAACTAAGTAGCTAGGGGTAGTCTGCTTGGTCTCAACTATAAGAAGTTGATATTATATTTTTTATAGCGGCTTAATTATGAGAATATTCAAAACTAGACTAGGTCCCGAGGTTTTTCTGCATTTGTAGTTTCCTCGTTAAAAAAATCTTGCTGTGCCATTTACTTTAAATTTCCGCATTATAATTATTTTATTATAATTGAAGTAAATTACACTTGTACGTTAATTCTGTAACACTTGATATTTGTCCTCTAGAGTTTCGGTTATTACCGAACCTATTATCAAGTGCACACTTTGTTTCCGCATCATCCCAATCTTGTTTCCATATTCAATAACACAAGTGACCTTGTTGGTTTATTGTCTCGATCTTGTATCCATAGATGATTACACGAAGTATGAACCGAATTTTTTGTATTGTCTCGACTCTGTCCATAGATGATCACATTCGGTAGAGGACTCGTAGGTTTATAAATAAAAAATTGTGGTGTATTTGGGTACCCTCGTCTTTTCAGACCTAATTATGTTTCTCAATCTAAACGTATGTTAATAGAGGACGACTCTAGAATCAACTAGGAAACAAAGTGTCAAGGGATGAATTTCCCAGTTGAAAGAGCATCTCTATTTATAGTTTTTCCAAGACCAGTGGTTGCTTAAAATTCAAGCTAAGATAACTTAAGAATCAAGCTAACTCTATTCTTGAAAAATACAATAGAAGAATATACAATTTAGTCCGGTTATGGAACCGTGTATAATGACTGTTTGATTTGGAAACTTAGCCAAAGAACTAAAAACAATTTGATATTCATTTAAACATGTAAAAGTGTAATCATGATGCACGTACGTAAGTTTTAAATGATCAATGAAGTCTTAGAAGTGTTTTAAAGAGTTCTAGTAATGCTAAACACATTATAATAATAAGTCTTTAAGCATCTGCTAAAATATAAACTGAGACAGTTGGTAGTGCGATTCGTGAACCGTAAGGCTTGTTCCCGAGTCTGGGTGAAACGATTCATGAACCAAGTTCTCCAACCCTACTAGACTGTTGAACTCAGTTGACAACGGTTCGTGAAACCATTTCGTCAACTGCTAGCCTATTATACCAACTTTGAAATGCAGTTCACCACGGTTCGTGAACTGCACCCAACTGAACTTGTAGTTTGCGAACTGGTTCGCCAACCTTCCCCGTATTACTGAATCTCAGATATTTATGGTTTGCGAATTGATTCGCCAACCTACCCTGAGTAGAAATATCAGAAGTTCATATTTCTCTCTTATAATGTTTGAAACATTCCCAAGTAATAAAATCATTTGCATGAGAAATTTTCAATTGATCCACAAATCAATTCATAGAACTGATATTGTTAAGGACCGTTGAACATCTTTGCTAAATCATATTTCAAGATCTTTCACAAGACAAGCTTGACTCGAAACTTCTTCTTTGTAAATCTACTAGAAGTCATACGACATAGTCTCAATAGATAGAACGGTAAGATAATGAGTAAAACAGAATGATTTAGTCTTCACATACCTGATATAGAAGTTTTCCAAATATCTTCGTCGATCTTCGATCTTCAAGGGTGACCTCTGATACTTAAGTACAAATTTCTAACCTAGTGCGAGACTTGACTTAGTATACTAGAAATCAAGATATAGTTTTGATCAACTAACATTGACAACAAGCTTGAGATAGCAAAACTTGTGGGTTCAACTGAGCAATGCTCTAATACTATTTATGAGCTTTGAGTTATCAATCAAGTTTTTTAGCCTTTATCTTTCTCTTTTAAATTAATTCTATGAAAAGGTGAGAGTCGAACTTGCGACCTTTCGTAGTCTTTACAATATAAATCACTGCGCTGCTAAGAGTATACGTCCTCTTTTTTCTCTAAAAAATAACAAACAAATAAATTAAGATTTAGACAACCTCCCTAGTTTGAGGTTTATAGGTTTCATTTGAGGCCTACCACTAGAATACAAAAAGGGATATTTTTAAGTAAATAAAAAACCTCTTATCCAATTATTTTAGTTAATGACTAATTTGTCCTTATTCATTAGTGATGATTAATTAAGTTAGTACTAGTTAAATTAGTTAGTGTTTGAGTTTGATTATAATGTTAGAATTAGAATAAAAATTCATTTCCTCTTCTAAGGTTTGAAAAGAAGAAAAGTAGAGGAACAAGAAGAAAATTTAGGGTTTATGATTTTGTTTACAAAAATGAAACTTTATACCGATGACGAAGACTCTAGTAGTGATGAAGAAATGGGTGTATCAGATAATCATGATTTCTATCCTACCGATTTGGATTATTTGTTGAATGAAGAAGACCTTGTGAACCAAAGCCTAACTGAGGATACTATTGTAGCACAAAAAAAATATTACTTGGAAGAAGAAGGTGGTAATGCTTCCAATGGGAAGGTATGCGTTATAAAGATCTCCAAACATGTATTTGCATCTTATAATCACCCATACATGTTAAATTTTTCAAAATTTTAACCAAGAATCGGT
Source organism: Papaver somniferum (assembly GCF_003573695.1). Classification (NCBI taxonomy): domain Eukaryota; kingdom Viridiplantae; phylum Streptophyta; class Magnoliopsida; order Ranunculales; family Papaveraceae; genus Papaver; species Papaver somniferum. The sequence continues at coordinate 4,808,593 of NC_039362.1, forward strand.
GGATGCAATGCACCACATAGATCGATTCTGGGTTATCTACCAAACAATCGGTCGATGTTCATCACATTGTAAACCGGTTATTGTATACTTTTGACGAGAGTGGTCGGTGAAAACAAAAACAGTTTTTGTAGGTAATGTACTATGCCGATTCCTTCACTTGGATATTTAAAACAAAATAAAAAGTTTTCAATCGGATATGTAAGTTTATATGTAATCCCATTGTAGAGACAAAATTACACAGGAAGATTCAAACTCAAATTGGATTACATGTAACGCAACGTGAACCGATTGTTTTTTCGGGAACTTTTACCTAAAATCATCAAGTCCTTAATCGCTTGGTATACTTATATATATAAAACGATTGTTGACAATCGATTTTCCCTACTGTTACACATATACTGATTTTATATCCTTAACTTAATGATATATGTTGTAGATTGTTAAATCATTCGAAGAAAATCAACTCGAACCCGTATCTCAGCTGGGTCCTGATACCTCTGCCCACATTAATTACACTGATTTGGTATGGGAAAAGAGGGACGACGCAAATCAATGGTTTGTGGACAGGGCATAGAGATCAATTGCGCATTAGTTATAGGCCGTCATTCAAGTCGTGATCATTTAGAAATTATTTGCGAGAGAGGTGGAAAGCAAAAAAGTCACAGGGAAAAGGATAGACCGTATGTGAAGAAAATGACTAGGGAATACGTGACTAAATCAAAGAAGTATGGCTGCCCTTTTAAGATTATAAGCATTAGAACCAACGGTGTATACGAGATCTATAAACTTATGAATGCTTGTCATAATCATGATGATACAGAATCTCTTATTGGACACTCTGTCGTTTGTGGGTTGAAACCACAACAATTGGAAACCGTAAAGTCGATGAAAGCGTGTAAACCAAGTGACATCCCTAGGAAGATTAAGAGGGGGTGATAAGAATAACTTGTACATTTTGAGGAAAATTTACGAGGCAATAATATCCTTAAGGAGGAGGGTATGGGATGGTAGAGAGGTTATGGAACAATCTCGGTGGTTATCCGATCACACATACACATAATGAGGAAACAAGTAGTGGAAGGCAGAGTAACTCATATTTTCTTGGCACATTCGAAGATGATCAAGTTGGACCAATGCTTCTATCAAGTTTTTTTAATAGATTGTACGTACAAGACAAACAAGTATAACATGACGTTGTTAAACATTTCTTGCCACACTTTCGATAAGCAAACTTTCACAGTGACATGGGGGTTTATGTATCAGGAGAATGGTGTGAGTTTTATTTGGATGTTAAAGACTTTGAAGAAGATATACCGTGTTGATCAAACTCCGAGGATCATGGTAACGAATATGGACCAAGCACTAATGAATGCCATAGAAGTAGTTTCCCGGAGGCCAAACATTTTCTTTGCATATGGCACATACAATGCAATATTAGAAGTAATTGTAGGGGTCATATCCAAAAGCCAAATCCACAAAAAGGAACTACCCGTGAGAAGGCCGAAGACGAACGTCTTCAAAAACTAACTCCGAGAGAGGGGGAGAAGAAGAAAAACAAAAAAGAGTATGCAGAGAATGGGTTAAAGTGGAAGGCTTCATCATTGGGATTCAATTGTGCATTCAATGTCCAAGGCCGAGTTTAAATATAATTTAGAGAGTTTCATTTTTACATGGAAAAAAACTACAAAAAATATGTGGTTTATTGCTTGAAGGAATTGTTGGTTTCGTACACGAAAAAATTTGTGTATGCGTACACCTACCAACATAGGCAACACAAGAATGAAGTGACAAGTATCGCGGAAGGGTCTTATGTACGTTTGAAGAGCCTGCTCAGAGGGAATCAAAACAATGTGGTTACAGTACAAGAAGCCATCCATGAATACGCTAAGGCTGATATCATACACAAATGCTGAAACATACGGGAACCACATCACTTCTTCAACTGATTTTTCAATGAATCCATTTCAATTAAAACCATTGGGACTCTTTATACTCATTAATCTTTTGCAACAACATCACTTCTTCAACTGATTTTTCAGTGAAGTTGATTCAATTAAAACCATTGTAACTCTTTATACACATCAATCTTCACCATCCATCACCTTATATTAACCGCAACATAAGCCAACATTAATTATGATGAAGGATTACAAATTTTATGATGATAACGAGATGAGGATCAAGATGATTATATGTTCATCTATGACGATGACGGCCTTGGGACTTCCGTGTTGTCACATGATTACTAGGTACCAACAAGGAGTTTCGTCGGATATCATTGATCCATTTTGGAAGAAGCTAAGTTTCAAACCACCTCCAAACAAATCTCTAATCGAATCCTTTGTAGACACGGATATTGGAAAATAAATAATCAAGAAATACGCTAAGACAGATGGTTTGGCATGACAAGTTTTGGTGCACGACTTGAAGAACCAATGGTGCAAAAGAAACCTTTCATAGCATGAGCATGAAGATGCTAAATATGAAGAGGTACCGTTTCAAAGAAAACCAAAGAAGGAGAAAGTAGGACAAGTAAAGCACAAGTCAAAACAAATGATCCACTCGTTCCTTCTCAAACATGAGCACGAGGAAGTGCCGGCTAAAAGGAAAATGGGTCGACCAAAAAAGGGAGAAAGTTGGACAAGTAGCACACAAGTCAAGACAAATTATACAATCATTCATTCTCAACAAGAGGATCACATCACTCTTTCTCAAGAAACTCAAGCGACTACAATACACGAGGATCCAACTGATCTCATCATTCCTTCTCAAGAGAGTCAAGCGAGTACATGACAAGTTTCAATGAAACTGAAAACGCTGGGGGTACCAAAATACACCACCAACTTTTTCTTTTGGACTTATAAGACAAAACCTAATACAATTGCAAGTAGACCAACTTAATGATCCTTGAGAAATATGTATATATGGTTTATCTTTCTTGTACAATCATTAGTTTAGATCAAATATCTGTAAACCTAATTAAGTATAAGAACTCTTGGAAGATCTAAAAAATCAATATCCAAGACAACCTAGTATGTACCGTAACTGTACATGAACCAAATTTCAACAAGAACAACTCTTGTGATTTTTATTTCAAGATACGAATTCTCAAGAAAAAATCTTGTAGATTCTATACGGTTTTAGTTAAAAACTGTCTAGGTTGATTATCAAATCACTTGTTTTTACTTTAATTATATCATACACAAATATAATGCGGAAGTAAAAAGAAAAGCAAGACACAGAGAGATCTTATTAAGGAGGAAAACTGCATCTGCAGAAAAACCCCGAGATCTCGTCCAGTTTGAACACCGAGTCGTATAAAATCGCTACAAACATTATCCTCTTATCAGAATTAAGACTGGAATGCAGTTGAGACTGAATCCATCCTCCAAGAAATTCAGTTACGTCATGCTCCTTACGTCTCTTGAACCTCGCAACGCTCTATGCACTTGATTCTCTTAGCTGACGTCCTTTACAACCTAAGAGTTGTTTCGGCTGAATTGAAGACTTTTTAGGTTTTGAATCCACAAAACATCGGTTTTGATTTCCTTTTTAGGTGTGAACCAAAGTTTTATAAATCTTGTGTTTATTTTGAATAATTACAAGGTAAAAGTAATATCAAAACAAACTTGTAGATTATGGATTATTATACTCTTCAAAACAGGAAGAGAAACCTAATTATTATACAACAAGAACAACTAGAATAAATCTAGAGATATCTTGTTAAAATTTCTTAAGGAATTAATGAGACACCTTAATAGAAGTTTTCTTTCTAGTCAGATTTCGATCAACTAGTGTCGGTATACGATCGTGAACTGAAATCTATCAAACCTAGGGTTTATGATCAACAATTCTTGAATGGACTTGTATCAGAAGAAAATGACCTTAGAATATACAAGAAATATTGAATTAACCTAGATTACAAGTCGCGAAACTATCAAGAAGATTATTACCAACTCGTGTTTTGTGATCCCCTAAACAAAGTTTTGTTTTCTCACTCTTGTTCACGCAGAAAAAAAGTAGTGGAAAACAACCTTATGAAGCTTACACCAATTTTCCAAGGGATGATTTGTGTAGCTTACATGAACCCTTTATTTATAGTGAATGGTTGCTTTAAACCTAAGCAAGTTCGTGAGCTATTTTTCTTTTTCAAGACTCTCCTTATTTTGAGAGTCTTTCCTAAGTTACAACTCTTGATAAATAATTAATAAATAATTGCTTTAGCATAAATTGTATTTTTTGTAAAATAAATTAAAATTCAACTTAGGAAGGTGTTTAAAACACATCACACACTTTAATATGATCAATTGTGTGTGGAAGAATAGCCATCTTGCCTAGATAAGAAAACATCAAAAACTTAATTAAAAAGGCATCTAGTCATGCTTTCACACTCAAGTACGTGAACCGTTACAAATAGTTTGTAGAGTGTTTCCTATTCACAAACTTCAACAACACTTATAAGTGTTAATATATCACTCATAACTTCTTCGTTATAACTCAGAATTGAGTGATTCTTGGCTTGTTGAATTTTCATGCTCATTCACGACAACATGAGGAACTTTCCATGGATACATGTAATTATCTCTAAAGTAATGTCTCAAATATCCTCGAGCCCAAACATAAATATATGTTTACCGTCATAGGAATTTTTCATAGAGTGAGCACTTCTTTCGATATATCAGAAAGATAGAATTGAACAAGAGTTCAAACGAAATCAATAACCACATACCTCTTGTTGATGAAGTTCTCCAAGTGTCTTCGTTTGATATTCAGTTTTCAATCTTCGAGGGTAATGTCTGATACTCAACTACCAAATTCTAACCTAGTCGAGAGTTGACTTTAGCAAAATAGAAATCAAGATATAGTATTAATCATCTAACATTGATAACAAGCTTGATATAACAAAACTTGTGGATTCAACCGAGCGTCTCTAATTCCCCCCCTTGTCAATTTTAATGACAAAGCTATTCAATACATATGGAATAAAATGACCTTTCAGCTCAAATTCCACTATGCTCGATTTCCTTGGTTCTTCAACAAGTTCTTGAATTCTTCATACTTCAAGTTCTTCTATGGTTCTGCATATTTTCGTTCAACATATTTGTTGTTGAAGATATGTATCGATAAAAACTTATGAGAATACTCGAAAATAACTTGGTTAGAATGAAAAATCGCTCTACTCAATTGTTGTTATACAACAACATAATATTGTTACCTTTTCCAAAGTTCAATTGCACCACAACTTTGAAGCAATATTACGGTGATATGTTCTCCCCTTTAGTCAATACTTACATCTTTTGCAAATAGGTAAAACCTATAAATTATAATCCACCCCCCTACATAATGCTCCGAAAAGCCATACTTAATAATTTCCCCCCTTTTGGCAAAGGAAAAAAAATATGGATTATAATGAATTAAACAAAAGAGTTATCAAGAGTATAGGTACAAGCATCTACAAATCCATATCTGCTGTCCCCACAAAGATATGACTATTAAGCACAAGTTTGAAAAGAACTCTCCCCCATTTGATGTTATTCCCGAAAGAACAACACGACGACCTTTACAAGTAAAAGTTTTTATGGACATTAAAAAAATTCACAAGAAAATTTGTATCCATCATCATCAAAAGTTTACTCCTCTTAGTCTATTAAGAACGTAAGAATTAAGAGCTAGCTTAACTTTTGAGGAAAAATCATCATGAGATGGTGTTATAATCATAAGAATATGATAACAAAAAATAATATCTTTAGGAAGTCAAGCAATACACAAGAATAATCATAAGGATCAAGTATTGCGATCATCTTATCTAAGATACAAACTTGTAACGAACATGCATGATTTGATTTCTCTTAGAAGGAAGAATCAATCTTTTCCACAAGGAATTACACCAAGAATGGATACCAAAAGCGTACGAAAAGATATTCTTGACAAGGAAGAAGATGCACATATGAGTCAATAAGAACCATGCACCATAAGTTCACATATCGACCAAAAGATTGTGAATCATTCTAGCAATAATCGTGTTAAACAAAAATCCACAAACACAAAGTGATATAGTGAATAAATTTATCTTAGAAGTGTCTATGAGAGTCATAGTAATGCTAAACATATTAAAAATAATATGTTTTTGAGCATCTGCTAATATATTCACTGGGATCGTTGGTAAACGGTTCGTGAACCGTGAATTCAGGGTGCTACGGTTCGTGAAATGTTCAGAGACTCGTGAAATCATATGGCAAAGGTTCATGTACAGGGTTCGCCAACCGTTATCCTTCTCACCAACATGAAAAATTCAGTTCACCACGGTTCGTGAACTGTCCCCAACTGAAATTGTTACGGTTTGCGAACTAGTTCACCAACCTACCTTGATCGGAAATTTTTAGAGCATTGCTCGGTCAAACTCACAAGTGTTGTTATCTCAAGCTTGTTGTCCAATTTAGTTGATCAAAACTATATCTTAATTTCTAGTCTGCTACGTAGTCATGTCTCGGTTTAGGTTAGAAATATGTAGTTGAGCATAGGACTTCACCGCGTTCACCATTTGAAGAAGAAGATCAAATGAAGACTTTGGATTGGAGATCAACCGAAGAACTCTGGAGAACTTCGTCGACAAAAGTTATGTGAATACTGAACCATCTATTCACTCGGATATATTCTATTATATTTACTAAAATGAGACTAGCTAGGTCGTATGACTAAGTAGACTTTAAATTATTGCAAAATAAAATTTCTAGATGTGTTTATTCCAAATATATTTCCCGAAGTACGAGTAAAGCTATATGTCATTCTAACAATATATTGTTCAAGATGATCAATCGAAAATAGCCTTGAACAATAATATGTGTGATATTATCATTACTCAGGAATATTTTGATTTGATTCATTTCAATCATGTGAAAATAACCTAGAACATTTTATATGATCTCCGTGAGACAATTATCTAATGTTAACTTGGGATGTTTCGTATTAATTAAGTAATCATTTGAGAATCACTCGGAACAAGTGGTATGTGTGAGATTACCTGAAAAAGTGGGGGTACAACGACCACACCCAATATTTCGCTTAGCAATCTGTATGGACAAACTCCAATATACTTTCTAGAGAATCAACTAGACAGTCAGACTCAATCTAGATAAAAATTATATCAAAGAGTTTATATCTCAATCTCTCTATTTGATATATACTCAAGCAAATAGAAATCCGCGAGTCTTTATCAAATACTAAATAGATAACTTGGATGTTACCAAAGACCAATATCCAAGTGTCAATAAATTTAAATCAACAACCAAAAGGTCGGATATTCTAATTGATTGAACAACGCACAACCTGTGATATTTCAATTAAATAACAAAATATAATGCGGAAAAGAAATAACACAGACACCAGAATTTTGTTAACGAGGAAACCGCAAATGAAAAAAAAACCCTGGGACCTAGTCCAGATTGAACACACATTGTATAAAGCCGCTACAGACACTAGCCTACTCCAAACTAACTTCGGTCTGGATTGTAGTTGAACCCCAATCAATCTCACACTGATCCAAGGTACAATTATGCTCCAACGTCTCTGATCCCAGCAGGATGTTACATACTTGATTCCCTTAGCTGATCTCACCCACAACTAAGAGTTGCTATGACCCAAAGTCGAAGACTTTAATAAACAAATTTTTATCACACAGAAAAGTCTACGGTAATAGATAAATCCGTCTCCCACGAATATACCTACGAGTTATGTTCTGTCTTTTGATATATCAAGGTGAACAGGAACCAATTGATAAACTTGACTTATATTCTCGAAGAACAACCTAGTATTATCAATCACCTCAGAATAATCCTAATCGACACAGCAAAAAAAGATATTGTGGAATCACAAACGATGAGACGAAGTGTTTGTGATTACTTTTCTATCTTGCCTATCGGAGATATAAATCTCGAGCCAATTATTATAATTGGACTCGTAACGATAGAAGATGCAAGATCAGATCACACAACTACAAGAAAAGTAGTATCGGTCTGGCTTCACAATCCCAATGAAGTCTTTAAGTCGTTAACCTGGTTTTAGAAGAAGAAACCAAAGGTTAAAGGAGAATCGACTCTATCTATGCAACTAGTATCACACGTAAGGTGTGGGGATTCGGTTTCCCAGTTGCTAGAGTTCTCCTTTATATAGTCTTTCAAATCAGGATTTGCAATCAATGTTAGCTTGGTAACAAAGCATTCAATATTCATCGTTACATGAAAACCTGATTAGATTCAAGCTAATGTTTCTCAACCATTGGATCGAAAACTTAGCTTGTTACACACAAATGAAATGTCCAATTTTGGGGTTTATGTAGCCGTTCCCAAACATTAACATTTGTTAGTTCAACAATAGTTAACCAAATGGTTAGCCATATGATTACTTTCATATCCACCATATTCTTCTTCACCATAACTAGTTCAAATGACTCAAATGAACTAGTTAGAGAGTTGTTCAATTGCTTAGATCTTATGTAACTACACAAGACACAATCGAAACAAAAACGGTTTGATTCACTCGAATCGGTTCACGAACTTTATAGCCACGGTTTGCAAAATCATTCCTTAGTTTATATAAACATGAGTTCAAGAACAACCGATTTTAGATATAACCTGCTCAAGTTCGAGGACTGGGTTCGCGGACTTAGGCTCACGGAAGGAGTTCACAAACTCCAGCAGAAATTTTCGGGTCGAGAACTTCCGCCAGTTCGCGGACTTGGCTCACGCCACATTCCGTTTCTCTTGATCAACAAAGTTCGCAAACTTTGGTTCAAGGAATAAGGACTTATACATATATGTGTTTCCACAACAATGCTTATATCCTACCAATGGTTATGTAATTTAAACTCTCATTTCAATCATTGAAACATTCTCAGAGGACGTTATATAGCCGTTATTCACAGACCATTTTTCGTCAGAGAAATTTCCAAAGTGATTGAAACATAACATGACATTCGTCACTAGGTAAAGGTGAATTTGGCTAAAGCGAAAGCTTACCAACACATATTTCGAGAAATAGATAGGCGAGTTACACTCGGCTCGAAATAGCAAATGTATATAATGAAAGTCTATATATCAAAACGACTTTTGTCTCAAGAATAGGAGATAGAGTAGATAGATTTTTGAGTGACAGATAAGTTCAAGTCTCCATATACCTTTTAGTTGATGAAGATCCGCCAGTTCCTTGAGTAGTCCTTAGTCTTGTATGATGATTTCCATGGAGTCTTGAGCTCAACTACACTTTCTATCCTAGTACGAGACCTTTAGCTATATAGGTTAGAAATCAAGACTTATAGTTTTGATCACTAACATTGACAAACATGCTTGAGATAGGAACTGCATGCGAGTTCGACCGAGCAATGCTCTAACAATCTCCCTCTTTGTAAATTTTAGTGACAAAACTATTAATACATATGGAATACAAAAAATAAATAAATAAACTTTTGTAGCTCCTATTCTACATGCCTAATCCTCAACATTACTCGAAATCTTCGTCACTTCCAAGTACTTCAATGATCTCAAAGGTTGTAAGTTTAGTATCATCGTTGTTGAAAATCCGTAGCTATAACAACAAGAAAACAATAGTCCTCAATCATTGTTACACGGTGTCATAGTATCATTACACATCGTCAAAGCCTAATTGTATCACAACTTCAATAACAATAATATGGTGATGTGTATCACTCCCCCTTAGTCAATACTCCATCTCACATGGAAACCACTCCCCCTTACATAATGCTCCGAAAACCATATGTATTTGTAGTGTGAACTACATATTAATTCTCCCCATTTTTTTCAATAAAATTGGCAAAGGTACAAGAATGGGATCCTAATGAAATTTCCGAAAGAGACATTTCTTGACCAAAAGAAAGCAAAAGTATATCATCTTATTTAGATGAAATCATAAAGCCGAAGCTAAATGCATTCATCAAGGAGTTTGTAAAGATACAAGATAACCCCTATAATATTCCACAGCCGCACTCCCCACAAAGATTTGGCAATTAAGCGCAAGTTCAAAAGAACTCTCCCTCATATGTCATTCCCGAGAGAACAACAAGAGAGACCTTAATTTCGAAGGAAAAGAAGGATTTATTTGGACAAAACAAATCACATACAAGTATGAATTTGAATCCAAAAATATTAAATTAAACTAACCACAAGAGAACCCATGATTAATTTAATCGATAAATGCTCAACATAAGTGAACTTATGGAGACTCAAAATATACAATTAGATTAATCAGAAGAGAACCCATAATTAATCTAATCGAAATACACAATCAAACTAATCACAAAAGTAATCAATTTAATTGGTCGTGCTCGACATAAGAAAAACTTACGGAGCAACAACTAAATAACCGAAAAAGATGATTAATTTAGTTGAATATGCTCGACATAAAGTACCTTACGGAACAACAACATAGATAATCATGAAAATAATCAACTTGGTCGTTAAACGCTCAACATAAGACACTTTACGGAGCCTCACAGTAATACATAAAATATGGATCAGGGAAGATCAATTACTGCGGAATACGCAAGGATTCATTCTATTTTCCATCACTATTCGCATAACGATATTTAATAGACATAATCCTTGCAAACAAAAGATTTTAACCTATCTTCCATCAATAATTTACATAATAGGCTTTTGTATTTGTCAAAAGTCTATTCATTCTTTTATCAATACATGCATATCGACATACGAAAGACTTTACTTTTGACAAGGTATGGGATAGTCATAGTTCACGGACGCAAACACACATATCCCATAAAAAATTTGCAATATATAAAACCATAAAGATTAATACTACAAATATCATCTTCCAAACAAATTTAGAATTTAAACTAATAAATCTAAAAACATGAAGATGAAAACGTTGGACATAGCTATGTGTAATCACAATAATGGCTATTCCAAAATCTAGTTATTCTTCTAATAAAAACAAGAAAATAGAAGATTTACTAGACAAATAGGAACACAAGTTACTCTTCTTCCTCATCGCAGATACTCCAAGATGCTTGAATTGTGTTCAATTCTTCCTTGAGCTCAGGTTACTTCGTTGCAACCAAAGACAATTGTTCTTGGACACACTTCACCCTTGAATCGACCTTACACACGCCCTTATGAATTTTTTGAAGAAGACTTAAAGTGGTAGTGTGACGGATCAGAGAATTTTTACTTCCAACGGTCGGGTTACGACCCGCTTGGCAAGATCCAACTCCCTGAAACGCCATTTAAGAAACTAGACTTTCAAATTTTTCGGACCAATTCAGTTTTACCTCGCAAATGATATGAATCACCTTATGCAAGTGACAATCATCTCCAAGTAAACACCAGGTTCACAGACTGAGATTCTACTGAACATAAACCTCGATTAAGGGTTATGTAAATATCATAATTGTCAGAGTAGTTCTGGATACCATCCACCATCAGCCAGTGCCAATGATCTTCCGGGTAGCCACCGAGGTGGTGGGGTGCCCTAGTGGGCCTGACAACACACACCGTATCATATGGGTGAGGAATGGCTAGTGTCAATGTCAGGGTAGTTCTGGTTACCAGCCATCTTTGCCGCAACGATCTTCCGGGTAGCCACCCATCGGTGGAGTGCCCAAGTGGGCCTGATAATCTCATCATCCCAGACGGTTCATACGAGTGTAGTGGGGGTGCCAATTATTTCCTAGTAGATGGTATGAACTGCCTTGCAGTAACCATTCCTTGCTAGATGGTATGAATTTCCTTAAAACGACAACAACCATCCCTTTTCAGATAATATTAGTTATCTCGCACGATAATAACCATTTCCTAACTCAATAGACGAGGCAGATGATATGAGTTACCTCGAACGGTAATAATCATCTCTTGTCTCACCGGCTGTATGGTTATTAAATGGTATGAATTATCTCGAAGAGGCAACGACCATCTCATTATTAGGTAGTATGAACAGCCAGCACTGCAACTACCTTTTACCAAAACATTTTATAAACTACTAACGTTGCAATCATCTCTCAATAGTTAGTATGAACTGCCAGACAGTAACTAACTCATTTCAAATGATATGAACATCCTTGTAGAGTTGTGCTGAACCGCATAGCGGCTGCTGATAGACACATTTTCGTGTCTAAGTTTTCCTCAATTTTCTCTATGTTGGTACTCGATTTTGTACTTATTATGGTGTTTTGTGTATTTGTAGGTATTTTTGGAAATAAACATTTTCGGCTCGAAAAAGTGTTAAAGGCACCCCGGAGGACATTTGCTAAGCGGACTCCCACATTGGATAAGGGGTACACCAGTTGATAAGGGGCATCCATTTGCTAAAGGCACCCAAGCAGGTGGTTAGGGGGCACCTTCATCCTCTTCGTTTGAACTCAGAAAAGTGGCGGGAAACGTGTTGTTGAACTGACTGAACTAGGGCTTTTAGTTTGGAGGAGTTTTAGCGAGATTAAATCGCTGAAATTCATTGAGCAGGCTTCTTTGGTCTTAACACGCTTCATATGGGTGTTTGGTTCGACTAAGTTTGGTTGGATAACTCCAGTTGAAGAAAACAGGGAAGAAAATAATTCGAGATATTCTGCATTGAATGACAACGTATTTTAGTCGGATTTGTAGCTTGTTTTGGATTGATACCACCCTGTTACGACTAAACAGGGATGGTAAGTTGCTTAAATTCGAAGAAACAGGAGGCTATGTGGAGTTTGAAGAAAAACCAGAGCTGACCACAAACAAGAGAGATATTCGGGATGTGTGTGCCATATTTCGGGAGTTGCAGGAGGCTACAATGTGTTCGACTCATTCTGGGAGTTGTTTAACACGCGTTTAGAGTATGCTGAGCTATTGAAGATGCGTGAAAGGAAAGAATATATTCCCTAGGATATAACTCATGAACGGAAATATCTTGGGAGTTCTTGTGAAGATTGAAGGTTCTGGAGGTGTATAAATAGGATTTTGGGAAGGCTACAAAGGGGATGGAGAGTTTGGGGTTAAGCAGAGGAGACGTCGGAGCTGCAGGAGAAGTTGCAGGGAATCTTCTCTGCTGCTGGTGAAGAAGACGAGCTGAAGAACATAAGACCTACTTGGAAAGTCGCAGAAACCGTGACCTATACTTTCAAACTCAACAACTTTGTAACAATGTTTCCAATAATTATTTTGAGTTCGCAACAGTTCTGTTAGGGTTCTCTGTAACAGTGGGTTTTGTAACAATTATAACTGTTACAAACACACTGCTTTATACATTTTCTTCAATAAAACACCTTTTTGAGCTATGGAAAATTATTTTGAGTGTGTTTTTACCATGTGGAGCTAGACCCCATCACTGGGACAACGGAGGAAGCAACTTTTCATGATTGTGGTAAATGAATTAATTCTTTTATTGACTTTTTGCATAGAATTAATTGCTTTATGATTTCTATTAATTATTTGTTATTTTGTTAGATGCCGCATGCTTAGTTCTAAATACTTTAGATGCGTCATGCTTTTAACTTACAAATAATATTTTACGAAATCTATTTTGGCAAAGAACTAGAGTCACAACTTCTTTTGTTTGAGCTATATTGTCTAGAGTTAATAACTGAACAATAACAATATGAAAAGTAGTGAAATCCCGCGTCTCAGCGTCTCTTCATCTTGTGACAAATTGTGTATATATTTTTCCTTATTTTCTTTATTAAGTCTTAAAACAAATTCTCAACAAATCTGAGTGAACAAATCATCTTTTTACTACAAGTCAATTGAAAATCACATCAAATTTTTGGCGCCGCCGACGCGGATTTGTTTATATATTTGTTTTTAGCTTATATTTGTTCTTTTTTACGCGTTTTGGTATTTTTGTTTTCTTTCAGATTTGGAGTTAAGCTAAAGAAAAAAAAAAGTGCTGAAAAGAAAATCTCAAAAAGGAAAGAAAAGAAAATCCAAAAGGAGTGAAGAAGAAGAAGATTTTGTATATTATTTTATTTTTTTAGAAATTGTAATTAGGGTTATATTTTTGTAATATTTTTATTTTTGGACCTTTTTTTTCTTTTTGGACTTTATTTTTAGACATTGGACATTAATTTTTTTTAAACCCTACGGAAGGGTAGTTTCAAATATAAACTGCACAGGGAAGGACGGCGATTACGATATCGCCTCGGCCCCTCGGGTTCGTACACGACATTGGAGTGGTGGCCCGAGTCGACTTCAACGGTCCATCCCCCGTATGGAACGGGAGGTAAGAATTCTAAACATCCGCTAATCCCCTGTCAACGGGTTTACTGGATGATTTTCTATGCATATATGTTGAGGACCTGAAATCGGATTTAATTTTCTAATAAAGGGCAAGGCCTGGCCAAATCAAGATAAGGACTCGGATTTCATCACCGTTTACTTCTTGCCCGTCTTAGGAACACGTAACCTACACGAACCTAAGCTTAAAATACTGACTAGAACGAGACCATAGGGTAACGAGCTTAATAGGAAAGTCATTCGAAAAATATTGGTTACTCTTTTAAGCATACTTCGAAGTTCATGATGGTTTCTGTGAGTTGAATGCGTGACTGCGCCACCTTGTAATTCCGGTGAGGCCTTGGGTATCAAAGCTCCACTGAGCTTCCCTCGCCTCAATTCAACTTACTTTAACTCGGATTGATTCCAAAGGGGTTTGCTCAAATTGTAACGAATTCCCTTTCGAAGGATTAGAAGCTGGTCTAGAAACAATCTAAGGGAACCATCATGCTTTTTGTTTGCTAGATAAAATAGGTTTGTTGTGGTCGAGTCAGCCTTCTTTGTGTTTGTTTAGAATTCCCTTGCAGTCAGGATGTCAAACTGGTATTATAATAGCCATCACAATGAATATGATTACCAACTGAACAATATGGACATTACTCTTGCCATAGTGTGAATAGAGGTTGGTAACGCCAACCTTTGGAAGGATATGGGTCATACCTTGGTGAGCCCAATTACTATCCACACGTGCATCAGTCTTACGAGCAAGAAGATTATAGTACTAGTTCTTCATCTCTAGAGGATACAATCAAACTATTGAAAAGTAGTCCTTTTTATGATCCCTCTGTTCCTTTTCCTCCTTTAGAAGAGTCCCTCAGGAAGTTAGCTGAGTCGACGCGTAAGTTAGCTGAGATGAATAGTATAATTATAGACGAAAGAACTACAATAATGAGTGAACCTTCTTTAGAAGACCACCTCAAGCGGATAGCTGAGACGAACGAAAGAATTACTCGAAATTATATGAATTTCCAACACAATGTTCCCAGTTTTACCCTTGAAAATGAGGATAGTTACTATTCACCTAATCAAGATGACGACGATAGAATTGGAGACACTATTTTAGATGAGGTTCGATCTCTTTCATGTTATTATGATGAGGATAGTGTTGATGGAGAATCATACGTATGTAGGAATAGTAATCAGGAAATGGTTACTCCAATTGAGCTTTACAATGATAATATTATTTCTAGTTCAAATCCAAATAATTTTAATAATTATTCACCTATTCAAAAGGACGAGGATTTAACTAGAGATACCCTCGTTTTAGACGATGTAGTATTTCCTGTTTACAAAGCCGATAATGATTTAGAGGAACGAGTTTATTCTGAGAATAATGTTTTAGAGTCTAGCGATTTAGAAACAATAGTCTTAGACGAAGAAGATGAACTCGTAGAGCTTTTAAATATGAGTGAGGATGCATCACCTGAGTATAACCTAAAAGAAGCAATTGACCATTTTCAGGATTCCGATAATCTAGAAATTAGAGAAATTGTAGTTAGCCTATCTAGAAACACCCAAAACTCTTAAGTTTGGGGGTGATTATCATTCTCCATGTGCTTTAACTCTTAGAAAGTTCCCTCATGTAGGACTTGACATTTGTGCCTCAACCATCTTACAAGATTATCTTCATACTCTTTTCCTGAACCTAGTTGGTCCCGTAAGAGAGCTCAGTTGTTAGAAACCCATCCTCTGGTTGATGTGGTTAACCCAGGCTCTGATACCAAAATTGACTTTGTTTTCCCACCAAAAACTTTCCTTCCAATTGTGGGAACATATGAGTTTCAGATGTGTCAGTTATTAAGTTTTGAGACTAAACCGAATTACTTTAGAAAATTAGGGTCGACACATTTGCTTAAGAATGACCACTACTGTGGTCAATAGTGTGAGTCAAATCTGATTGACTTAGAGGATCCCCAATTATTCAGGTTATTGTTATGTGCTTCTAAGTTCTTAGTTGAGTTTTTCCAGACTCTAATACCCGAACCGGATCTTAGCTTTGAGGAAATCCAACCGATGAAAACCTTTTACTTAGACCCTTTTATAGAGCCTGAACCTGAACCACAACTAGATGTAGTTGTCTTAAACAAGGGTATGTTCGGTATGTTCTTGGTCTGTTGCAGTTTCCTCTTATTGTGGGTAACACTTTTTGATCCAGATGACCCAAAATTATTCCGGTTGTTGCTATATGATTCTTTGAGGTGACTAATTCTTCCAATGTCTGGCTGAAGACTTTAAACTTAGCACTTCTTGGGAGGTAACCCATTTTCTTGCGACACGATAATATTCTTCCTTATTTCTTTTCCCTCAAGTGTTAATAGTTTCTTCTTGTTCATGTTTTTAATTTTATCTTTAGAACATTGAGGACAATGTTATATTTAAGTTTGGGGGTAAGGGAGAAACTTCTAGCATCACATAGTATCCGGTTAGCTAAGTTTACATACTGTTTCTCACCGAAAAGATAAAAATTGGAATGTTAGAGATAACAATCCTTTGAGACATTAGAGAAAAAGACATTGAGATCCTTGAAATTCAAGAGAGAACTTGTTCCTTTTAGAGGGTAACCGTGATGGACCTAACCATCCATGATGGAAAGGCACGTAGGTCAGAATGAAATGCCAGAAAATCAAAGCAACCTCACAATGTAGTCTTAGTTACTGGATTACGACTCTCTCTCAGTAGAAACTTATTATCATCAACAATCGGAGCGACATCAAAAATCAAAGTTGAAGACTTAGAGCAAAGAAAATCAAACGATATAAGTTGTTGAAGTTCATGATGCCAAGACATTGCATGTTGTGAAGATCCAAGTTCTAAAGTCCTTCTCTCATGGCCATGTAAATTTTTATCTTGTTTCTCTTCAAAAAAAAAAAAACAAAAAAAAATGAAAAAAATAAATAAATGAAAAATCATCGTTACGTTCTTAAGGCCATATGGAAGTAGAAATCTATAAGGAAGTTTCAAGCAAGAAATTAAGGAGAAAAGTTAAATTATCAAGGTTCTACGTGATTCAAGAGTTTATCATCAACAGTTGAAGCCAAAGAAGACGTTGTTTCTACTGAGCACTATGAGAGAGTCGAAGAAAGATGCATATTGGTTGCTTTGTTAGTCCGCTTTCAATATGGCACAAGATCTTTCTAGCACTGGTTTAACTCATCACACATAATTAGTCCAGCTGTGTAGCATATGTCCCTATCATCTTTATCTCTCTCCTAATCTTATCCAGCTGTAAAGCAGCGGACACATCTTACAATGTTTATCTAGATGTGTAGCAGATATCTCTTTATCTAGCAGTGTTGTGGATGTGTCTCCCCTTTTCTTCAGTCAGCTTTAGAGCTGACACCTTTAATTTCTCTGGCATTCTAGTTACTTGGAGATAGGTTGAGAATTTTCATGTCCTCATAGCTCTTTGGATACTTGTGACCAATTATAAGTTAAGGTTTTGTGGATACACCTCTGGTAAACCCTCCCGAGACTATATCTCGGTCACTAGGGCCAACTAGTGAGTTAAGTTTTTATTTTCTAGATTAGTTTTGCTCGAGGACTAGCAAATAATAAGTTTGGGGGTATTTGATAGACACATTTTTGTGTCTAAGTTTTCCTCAATTTTCTCTATGTTGGTACTCGATTTTGTACTTATTAAGTTGTTTTGTGTATTTGTAGGTATTTTTGGAAATAAACATTTTCGGCTCGAAAAAGTGTTAAAGGCACCCCGGAGGACATTTGATAAGCGGACTCCCACATTGGATAAGGGGTACACCAGTTGATAAGGGGAACCCATTTGCTAAAGGCACCCAAGCGGCTGGTAAGGGGGCACCTTCATCCTCTTCGTTTGAATTCAGAAAAGTGGCGGGAAACGTGTTGTTGAACTGACTGAACTAGGGCTTTTAGTTTGGAGGAGTTTTAGCGAGATTAAATCGCTGAAATTCATTGAGCAGGCTTCTTTGGTCTTAACACGCTTCATATGGGTGTTTGGTTCGACTAAGTTTGGTTGGATAACTCCAGTTGAAGAAAACAGGGAAGAAAATAATTCGAGATCTTCTGCATTGAATGACAACGTATTTTAGTCGGATTTGTAGCTTGTTTTGGATTGATACCACCCTGTTACGACTAAACAGGGATGGTAAGTTGCTTAAATTCGAAGAAACAGGAGGCTATGTGGAGTTTGAAGAAAAACCAGAGCTGACCACAAACAAGAGAGATATTCGGGATGTGTGTGCCATATTTCGGGAGTTGCAGGAGGCTACAATGTGTTCGACTCATTCTGGGAGTTGTTTAACACGCGTTTAGAGTATGCTGAGCTATTGAAGATGCGTGAAAGGAAAGAATATATTCCCTAGGATATAACTCATGAACGGAAATATCTTGGGAGTTATTGTGAAGATTGAAGGTTCTGGAGGTGTATAAATAGGATTCTGGGAAGGCTACAAAGGGGATGGAGAGTTTGGGGTTAAGCAGAGGAGACGTCGGAGCTGCAGGAGAAGTTGCAGGGAATCTTCTCTGCTGCTGGTGAAGAAGACGAGCTGAAGAACATAAGACCTACTTGGACAGTCGCAGAAACCGTGACCTATACTTTCAAACTCAACAACTTTGTAAAAATGTTTCCAATAATTATTTTGAGTTCGCAACAGTTCTGTTAGGGTTCTTTGTAACAGTGGGTTTTGTAACAATTATAACTGTTACAAACATACTGCTTTATACATTTTCTTCAATAAAACACCTTTTTGAGCTATGGAAAATTATTTTGAGTGTGTTTTTACCATGTGGAGCTAGACCCCATCACTGGGACAACGGAGGAAGCAACATTTCATGATTGTGGTAAATGAATTAATTCTTTTATTGACTTTTTGCATAGAATTAATTGCTTTATGATTTCTATTAATTATTTGTTATTTTGTTAGATGCCGCATGCTTAGTTCTAAATACTTTAGATGCGTCATGCTTTTAACTTACAAATAATATTTTACGAAATCTATTTTTGGCAAAGAACTAGAGTCACAACTTCTTTTGTTTGAGCTATATTGTCTAGAGTTAATAACTGAACCATAACAATATGAAAAGTAGTGGAATCCCGCGTCTCAGCGTCTCTTCATCTTGTGACAAATTGTGTATATATTTTTCCTTATTTTTTTATTAAGTTTTAAAACAAATTCTCAACAAATCTGAGTGAACGAACCATCTTTTTACTACAAGGCAATTGAAAATCACATCAGCTGCCTACGTACCCTCTTCATTGTTCGACGGGATCAAGCACGACCGTAGTTCGTCATCTATGTTTAGATAATATGAACTACTCATAAAAACAGTAACTATCTCTCGCTAGATAATATCAGGTAAACTGATTCTAAATAGAGCAGAACACCAAATTCATAAACTGCTGTAAACGAGTAGCTATTTTGCACTATACTCTAAATTTACTCACTTTTTATTTAACTACAATACTGCGCAATATCTATTTCTAGATCTATCCTTTCCACTCCTTTGTATTAAAACACCTCGAGTTTCTAAAAGACATATAAAAGGTACATAATTCAAAATGCTACCACTGAGCAAATTGAAACTTAGTTATCACATATATACAACCAAAAGTGACAATAGATACTTAAAGTTAGCTAACAATAAAATTAAATCAAACCCCCAATTAGTATTTTTATCTAAATCACCGCAATCAAAGATATCCATCATAACAAGGGTAAGTGGATTTTATGCTTAAAATTCATCCCCAATGTATCGTAGCCAATAAACCTTGAACCCAAATCTAAAGGGTCAAAATACCACAAAACTATTCATAAAACAATATCACAAAGAACAACAGTTCTGAAACATGTTATAGCCACACATGATGAATCCCACGCGTAATTAGGGCTGCACAAGACCCGCCCATGATATCCATACCCACCCGTACCCGCTAAATCCGTGGGTTTTTAGTCCATACCCGTTCGTTGTGGGTGCGAGGTTGGTTATGAAAAAAAATACCCGCTGTCCGTGGGTGCGAGGTTGGTTTTAGCTCATACCCGTCCATACCCGCCCGAAAAACCCGCAAAAATATACCTTTAGATAAAATTAATCCTAACCGTCCGATCCATTATGAAACCCTAATCCTAATAAACTCTCATTCACTTTCAGACTTTCAGAGACTCTAGACTCTGTTCGACCTCTCGGCCCTCTCCCCTTCTTCCTCCTCGGTCTTCTTCCTCACCTACGATTCGCTACGAAAACAACAGTAACTTGTCTATTTCTTCGTCAACAGTTCAACAACAACAACTACAACTTCGAATCTTCACCAGCAATCGAAAAAATCAACAGATTCAACACCTAATCTGCATATGTGAACTTCCTAGGTATGAATTTTTTTGGGGTTTTGGTTTTTCTTCACTGAGTTAATGTTCATCTGTGATTCTGTAAATTCTAATTATAATGTTCTTATTTTTTGTTTTGATTTTATAATTTTGATTTGTTTCAATTTGATTTTTTGGAATCAGAACAAAAATATGATCAATGATTCGAATGAATGAAACAATCAGTGTTTGTGTAGACTAATTCCTGAATAATATGTTGTTTGATTAGTCTTTCTACTTGGTGAAACTAGCCTTGAAATTATTAGGAAGTTCAATTTGATGCTGTTACATGTAATGTTTTATTCTTGTAAGTTGTAACGAAAGTGATTTCATTTGTATCTAGGTATGAAATATAATTGGTGTTCAATGTTTTTTAGTCAGGTTAATGGAAGAAGGTTCATCATATCAACCTTTGGCTTTGGCTATGGATACTTCCAGCCAAATGTCAAGTGCAGCACCATCCTCGGCAACACCTCAATCTGAAACTAGTGGGACACCTCAATCTGTACCTGATGTCTCTGAAAATGAAGTTACAACCCCATGTGAAGGTAACAAGAAGTCAAAACAGTATTCTGATGTATGGGTGAAAGATTTTACTAGGTTAAATCCTCTTCAAGCAAGATGCAATCATTGTAAAAATACTTTTGATGCAAAGGTTAGGAATGGGACAACTAGTTTGAAGAATCATGCGGCTAGATTTCCTAAGAATATTGATAGGAATAAGGGACAACCGAGTATTGTTTTATTACCCCCAAAGCCAGGTGTTAGTGCTAAACTAGCTGCTTCCTCTTATAGTTATGATAGGTGCAGAAGGCGTTTAGTGGAGTTTATAATTAAGCTAGAGTTGCCGTTTAGAATTGTTGAAGCAGAGGGTTTAAGGTCTTTGCTTCAAGAGTTTGAGCCTAGATTTCCTGTCCCAAGTCGTATGACAATTTACAGAGACATTTTAGAAATGTATATTGATGAGAAGAAACTGTTGAAAGCATATTTCAAGGCGAACAAACAAAGAGTATCTCTAACAACAGATACATGGACATCGCCGAATAATTTCAATTATATGTGTGTAACTGTTCATTATGTAGATGATAAATGGAAGTTGCAAAAGAGAATTATCATGTTTTGCTTAGTGAAAGGTCATTGGCAGGTCCGGAAGGGTGTATAGAATTATGATGCGATGAAAACGGGCCTACAGTAATACCGCAAGTGCACGGTCGTCAGTTGTAGCTCGTGCAAGTACGGGTCGATCCACAGAGATCGGGTGTGTTTCGGAAGTGTTTTAGCTAATTGGGTTCCTAGATTTGCTTTGGGCTTAGAAGCCTTTTGGCTTAGATGGGGCTTTGAGTACTAATGGGTTTGAATGCCCTTTGAATGAATTGGGCTTAGTGGGTTTGTTGAAAATAAAATGAACTGAGCTTGGGCTCAACAGTTCACTTGTGAGTTGGGCTTAACAGTGAATTTGACTTGGGGCCTTAATGAACTGGGCTTTGGTTTCAGCCAAGAACCTGGGCCTTTGGTTAAGCCTGAATTGGATTGGGCTTCAGTTTGAAGTGAGCCTTGGGCTTGAGATGTATTGGGCTTTAGCTATTGAACTAGGCCTTTTGGGCTTTGGAATTAGTTGTTGAACTAGGCCTTTGCTTGGCTGCAGGAGTAGCAAGAACTGGACTTGGCTTGGCAGGAGAAGAAGTGGCAGCAGCAACAGAGAGCAACCTTGGCAGCAACAACAGCAGCAGCAGCTTGGTAGTGGCAGCAGCAACCTGGCAAGACTGCACAGCAGTGCAGCAACAGTGCAGCAGAGAAAGCAACAGCAACAAAGGCAAGTGCACAGCAAGGCTAAGGAAGGCAGCAGCAACAGAGTTGCAGCAAGCCAAGTGCAGTAGGGGAAGTAACAGGAAACAAAAATCAAATAAACCAAGGCTGTTAGCCAAGGGCAGGGAGGAAGCAAAGCAGCACAAGTGCTGCAGTAGAAGAAAAAGCAACAGCACAAGTGCTGCATCAGCAATTGCAGCAGAATTGGCAGCAGGGGAAGCAGAAATGCAGCAGCAGCAGCTGCATAGGGCCAAGAAAAGAAGGCAGTACTGCAACAGCAGCACAAGGCAAGGAGTGGCAGCAAATAACAAGGCAAAAACAATGCAAAACAAGAAAACAAAGCTAATGAAACTAAACAGAATGGGAAGAGATAGTAGCAGTGGCTCTAGGCATATCAATGGAATGAGAGGAGAATTAGCTTGCTATGAGCACTAATTTCCTCCCATTGCACAATCACAACAATGCAATAGAGTTAAGCAATTACATGGAGTGGGAAGAAAATTAGCTTGCTATGAGCACTAATTTCTCCCCACTGCTCAATCAAAACAGTGCTTTAAAGCTCTAACCTAGCATACCATCATTTCTTAACAATGCATTAAACATAACAGTGACATTAACAAGTGCAAGCAGGATATGAAACCAAGCACTAACAGTGACTAACATTAACCTAAACAGGATACTATCACACATTTAACTACATGGTGAACTAACAGTGAGCATTAACAGTGATTAACAGTGAGTAAACTAACATACATTGCAGACTAACATAACAACAAATGCAATTAAGAGTGAATATGCAACTAACAGTGCAATGAGACTAACAGTTGAAACTGCAAATTAACAAGAACATCAAAAACTAACAGTGCAATTGAAATTACCTAACCCAAATTGGGTGGAAGCTTGGCTAGTCCAAGAACAAGTTTTACATCTCATACATCAGTTCTATTTATACCCAAATTAACCAATTAGGGTTTACACCCATTTTCCCCAAATCATTCAATACACAGTACAATTAGGGTTTAAATTATTACCCAAATTTTAGCTTCCTCTGCTCGACCCATGCTTCTTGATGTTTCTCTGATGCTTTTCCTTCTCCTATTGTCCCCTAATTTCTAGTTATTTTACTCACCCCAAAACCTAGGGTTTCAGAGGTTGTGAGATGAAGAAAATAACTAGGCTAGGGTGTTGTCGGGTGTTGGAGATGGTGGTGTTGTTCGAGGTCTGGTGGTGGTGAAGGAAGCTCGAGGTCTGGTGGTGGCAGTGGAGTTGCAGGCGATGGTGGTTCTGGAAGTGGTCGGGTGGAGAAGATGAGATCGAAATTTTGGGAAGAAGGGAGTGTTTGGGTGGATAATAGGGTATGTGTTGCTATGGTGTGAGGCGGGATCATCGAGTTCGATATTGCGAAGCTTAGATGTTGGATCATTAGATCTGAGTGGAATCGAACGGATAGATGGAAGGATGTGTGAAGCGACCGTCGGATTCTGAGGTGCAACGAAGTTAACGGCACCAGATGGAGTTAGGTACTGTAGTGTAAGGCGGAATCATCGGGATTTGATGCACAGGCATTGGAGCGACCGTTGGATTCAACTACCATCTAATCTGAAGGCTTGGAATTTCAGCGCTGTGGTGCTCGGCAGAGACATCCGATTTTGATGATCTATGAAGGAGCGACCGTCGGATGCTTCTGAGAACTGATCTGATGGCTGAGAACGGAGGCGCTTTTGTGTGTAGAAAATGAGGTTGTGCGCACCATTCTTCGCGGCTTCCTTGCGTAATTCCTCCCGGCTTTTCACTACTTTTCTGCTCTTTTCGCTCCACGACTCATCCGAACTTTATTTATTACCTAAAAATGCAAATTAATTAATAAAATATTTATTCTTGAAACAATGAAAATACAGAATATGGGATAATAGTAGAATTAATGCACAAAAGATGAGTTAAATGCCAACAAAAAGGGATAAATATATACAATATTTGGCACTCATCAAATACCCCCAAACCTGAATTTTACTTGTCCTCAAGTAAAACAAAACTAAGGAAATCCTACTATACCACTGTCGCTGGTCTCTCGAATGCATTTAGCGTATGCACTAAGCCTTTTAAACCACTAAGTGTCCCTAGTGGACGAGTTGAAGTCTCGTGAAGGTTTACCAGAGGTGTGCCTACAAAACCTAAGGACAAAATATAAGCTCATATTCCATCAAACGTGACATGTGCAAAACAGTTTAAGCTCACAGCAAAATGGAGATGTCAATCTAGCTATCGAAGGCACAATCCTAGCACTGATAACAAATAAGGACATGTGATAAGAGTGTAAAGTGTATCTACACATGTGTAAAGAAAGATCTGAAGTTATGACTACTAATCACCAAGAGATAGTTTCTCAGGCTAAGAACTGAGGTCGAAATCTAGCTAGCTGTCCGGACTTTACGAGAATTGTGAATGAGTTGGAGGTATTTCACAATTACTCGCGTTGTACATCAATGGCATACACCCTCCTTGCTTATTACAAAAAACAACAAAAGATGACTATTTACATGACTCTTATTTACATTGACTCTCTTTTATTTTTGGAACAAGAGATGATGGAATTGATAAATACTTGATTTTTTTGTATTTTTTTTTTTTTTTTTTTTTTTCTTTATATTTTTTTTTTTTTTTTTTTTTTTTTTTTTTTTTTTTTTTTTTTTTTTTTTTTTTTTTTTTTTTTTTTTTTTTTTTTTTTTTTTGAACAAGGAAACACTTTTGATACATAACAAGAAGAAACAAAAAATTACATGACACTTTGCAAGAGGTAGCCCTTTTTGATGCACCCAGTTAAATTCGATGGTTGTTTTCTTAATGTAACCTCCACCTTCTATCCCAACCAACCAAAGAACAAGCTAGTCAAGTTTCGTTCAGTATTCTAAAGTGATTGGCAATCGTAACTTCCTATCCAACACCTTGAAGATCGAGGCCATACATGTATTGGTAGATCGTGCGCGTGCAAATTTCTTATCACTATGTGAATTGTGCTAGAATCAGGGTGCCTAAATATCTAGACTAAGACTCCTAATAAAATACATATTTGCACAAGAGTCAACATTTCAAGGTAAATGAGCTCCATTTTTATGATTTTTCATTTTTTAATTTTTTTTTTTGAATTTTGATTTTTAATTTTTTTGGAATTTTTCAATTTTTTCAAAAAGAAGGAGTTGTTTTCAATTATAGCATATTATCGTGGTATCTACTCTATACCCCCAAACCTAAACTAAACATTGTCCTCAATGTTTCAAAATATGGAAAGAATTAAAATGCAACATATGGAAAGGGACATGCTGAGTAGAGTAAAAGGAGAGAGAATACCCGATTTCGGCGAAAGCAGAATTAAAACTCCGTTATTCAAGGCAAAAATCCAACATATTTCAGCCGAGATCATATTGGATTAGCAAAATATATACAAAAGGAACAAAAGGGTTTTTAAAATTTTATCTACTGGATTATATAAAAAAATTCACCATACACTAACAATCTAAAGAGTTGAGGATCAACCCAAAAGACGAAGTGTAGACATTTCAACAGCTTCACACAATAATAATAGGAAGAAACGCAAGTGAAACTGTGAAACAAAATGAGCTACCCCCAAACCTGGATTTTACAGAAGATATAATTTTGAAAACAAAATCGCGCAGTTTTGGGGGTTCATCATGCACAAGGTCTAGCTCAAAATGAACTGTGCTAGGGACGGGCAAACATGCTATTTCCAACTGTGGTTCCTCAAATGTATTATATTTGGAAGCAAAATAGTCCAAGAGGACTTGGGAAGCACACAGTTCCAAACCTAGGTTGGGCATTCTCAGAAAATTGGTTTTATAATATTGGTACAAACCAAATCTAGGTTGGGTGGAAGGCCATCAGATTGTGACTTAGGTAGAAGAATAGGCATATCATTATCAATCAAATCAAAATCTTCTAACTCATCTACACATGTCACATCATGCTCACAATCATCACTCACATTGGCAAGTTCACACTTAGAATCATCAACATCATCAACAGATTCATTCTCATGCATCGGCAAATCAGGAGAAATATCACAATGTGACCTAGGTAGAGAATCAGACACATCAAATATATTTTCATGCATATTAGTGTCTACAGAAGATTCAACTATTCCTATGTCATGCTCATCTTCACAGAATAATTGTACGAATCCCATGTCAATATCAAAATCATATGAATTACAATGAGTATTAGAAAAAACAACATTCATGAAGGTCGAGGGCGAGAAGCCATATGTTATTGAACCAACAGGTTCCACAATATTTTCATGTTCTTCTAACACATCATCATAATCATCATAATCATCATCATGGTAGCATGCATATTGGTCCTCATTAAAAGTGGTGGTGTCGTTAGTCGATTCATGTTCCTCTAAATTAGGTTCATATTCAACATTATTTATATGAATGGGACTAGACACTTCATTAGGGACAACATACATTTCCTCATGAATTTCCTCCTTTTGTAGGTGAAGCAAAATCTGATCTAAATATGCCTGAATTCGTGATGTAGATCTATCGAAGTTTTGCTCACTAAGTCTGAAAGCTTCTGTGGTGGAGTCTAAATTCATGGGAGTACAAAATTCTTCATGTTCAAATTGTGGTGATTGGTACATGTGTGCATGGTCATTAGGGTTTATAAAAGATTGATCGCAACCCTCAAAGGATTGATTATGGTCCCAATGACTACCATTCTCACAATTTATGGGCATTTCATACCTTGGATTTTCTCTAGATTGCCTAAAATTATGCAAAATATGACAATTCTCAACAGGGTGGTCTAAACTACCACATGCGGGACATGCATAGATTTCAGGTTGCCTAAGAAAATTAGATGTGACAGATTCCTCATGTGATTGCATTTCTAAAGCTGTGATTCGAGCTTCTATTTGATCCATAAGTGATGATTGTGTGAGTGAGGCACTAGCAAAATGTTCATTTTCACGTTGTGGCGAATGATGCATGTATGAATAGTCATTAGGGTTCATGTATTGCGGCTCGGGACTTTGAAAATGTCCATAATAATTCCTATGACTATTGACATCATGGTCCGTGGAAGGTTCATAACGTGGCATATGCCCATAAGCAAGTTCTCTAAGAGTTTTATTTCCATCCCCAGGAGCAGACCAATATCCAGACATGATTGGCTCAAAAGCTAAGTAACTATGTTACAAAGCTCAAATTTGGTTTTTAAGGGTTTGGATTTTTGGGAAAAATTTGGTTTTTAAAGGGTTTGGATTTTTGGGAAAAATTTGGTTTTGGTGGGAGACATTTGAAAATTTGGTTTAAAATGGGAGTAAAAATAAAATTTGGTTTAAGATGGGAGCAAGTAAAAATTTGGTTTTAAAATTGGGAGCAAAGTAGAAATTTTTTTTTTTTTTTTTTTTTTTTTTTTTTTAAAGAAAAATAAAATTAAAAAAAATAAAATTTGGTTTTTGAATGGGAGCAAGCCCACTGTTTGTTCTCTAATGGAATGGAAGGAAGGCTGCGGCCCACAATCGGTTATAAGCTCAGCTGGGTTTAAACCCAGAATACAAAATACAAGTCCAATGGAAGAATTTAAACAAGCCCACACAAAATAAATACAAGCCCACAAATTAAACAACAAGCCCACACATAAATTATTACAAACCCAAAATAGAAAAATAAAAAGCCCAAAAAATTGGGTTAATTATTACAAGCCCACAAATAAAAAATTTGGAAGCCCACAGGTTGGGTTCTCTAAATTGAATGGGTTTAGGCTTACCTTTTTAGCACAGCCCAGCTGCTCTGATATTGTTGCAAAAACCCAGTTGGGTTTTGGTTCTTTTCCTTGGTGGCGTCCCAGCAGAGGAAAAACAGGTTCAGAATCAGCAGGTCCAATAGCAAATGAAATGAAGCAGATGCAGATGCAAATGCTATGAAATGAAATGCAAAACTAGCTAATAAAAACACAGATAAAACAACCCGAATCCCCGGCAGCGGCGCCAAAAACTTGGCAGGTCCGGAAGGGTGTATATAATTATGATGCGATGAAAACGGGCCTACAGTAATACCGCAAGTGCACGGTCGTCAGTTGTAGCTCGTGCAAGTACGGGTCGATCCACAGAGATCGGGTGTGTTTCGGAAGTGTTTTAGCTAATTGGGTTCCTAGATTTGCTTTGGGCTTAGAAGCCTTTTGGCTTAGATGGGGCTTTGAGTACTAATGGGTTTGAATGCCCTTTGAATGAATTGGGCTTAGTGGGTTTGTTGAAAATAAAATGAACTGAGCTTGGGCTCAACAGTTCACTTGTGAGTTGGGCTTAACAGTGAATTTGACTTGGGGCCTTAATGAACTGGGCTTTGGTTTCAGCCAAGAACCTGGGCCTTTGGTTAAGCCTGAATTGGATTGGGCTTCAGTTTGAAGTGAGCCTTGGGCTTGAGATGTATTGGGCTTTAGCTATTGAACTAGGCCTTTTGGGCTTTGGAATTAGTTGTTGAACTAGGCCTTTGCTTGGCTGCAGGAGTAGCAAGAACTGGACTTGGCTTGGCAGGAGAAGAAGTGGCAGCAGCAACAGAGAGCAACCTTGGCAGCAACAACAGCAGCAGCAGCTTGGTAGTGGCAGCAGCAACCTGGCAAGACTGCACAGCAGTGCAGCAACAGTGCAGCAGAGAAAGCAACAGCAACAAAGGCAAGTGCACAGCAAGGCTAAGGAAGGCAGCAGCAACAGAGTTGCAGCAAGCCAAGTGCAGTAGGGGAAGTAACAGGAAACAAAAATCAAATAAACCAAGGCTGTTAGCCAAGGGCAGGGAGGAAGCAAAGCAGCACAAGTGCTGCAGTAGAAGAAAAAGCAACAGCACAAGTGCTGCATCAGCAATTGCAGCAGAATTGGCAGCAGGGGAAGCAGAAATGCAGCAGCAGCAGCTGCATAGGGCCAAGAAAAGAAGGCAGTACTGCAACAGCAGCACAAGGCAAGGAGTGGCAGCAAATAACAAGGCAAAAACAATGCAAAACAAGAAAACAAAGCTAATGAAACTAAACAGAATGGGAAGAGATAGTAGCAGTGGCTCTAGGCATATCAATGGAATGGGAGGAGAATTAGCTTGCTATGAGCACTAATTTCCTCCCATTGCACAATCACAACAATGCAATAGAGTTAAGCAATTACATGGAGTGGGAAGAAAATTAGCTTGCTATGAGCACTAATTTCTCCCCACTGCTCAATCAAAACAGTGCTTTAAAGCTCTAACCTAGCATACCATCATTTCTTAACAATGCATTAAACATAACAGTGACATTAACAAGTGCAAGCAGGATATGAAACCAAGCACTAACAGTGACTAACATTAACCTAAACAGGATACTATCACACATTTAACTACATGGTGAACTAACAGTGAGCATTAACAGTGATTAACAGTGAGTAAACTAACATACATTGCAGACTAACATAACAACAAATGCAATTAAGAGTGAATATGCAACTAACAGTGCAATGAGACTAACAGTTGAAACTGCAAATTAACAAGAACATCAAAAACTAACAGTGCAATTGAAATTACCTAACCCAAATTGGGTGGAAGCTTGGCTAGTCCAAGAACAAGTTTTACATCTCATACATCAGTTCTATTTATACCCAAATTAACCAATTAGGGTTTACACCCATTTTCCCCAAATCATTCAATACACAGTACAATTAGGGTTTAAATTATTACCCAAATTTTAGCTTCCTCTGCTCGACCCATGCTTCTTGATGTTTCTCTGATGCTTTTCCTTCTCCTATTGTCCCCTAATTTCTAGTTATTTTACTCACCCCAAAACCTAGGGTTTCAGAGGTTGTGAGATGAAGAAAATAACTAGGCTAGGGTGTTGTCGGGTGTTGGAGATGGTGGTGTTGTTCGAGGTCTGGTGGTGGTGAAGGAAGCTCGAGGTCTGGTGGTGGCAGTGGAGTTGCAGGCGATGGTGGTTCTAGAAGTGGTCGGGTGGAGAAGATGAGATCGAAATTTTGGGAAGAAGGGAGTGTTTGGGTGGATAATAGGGTATGTGTTGCTATGGTGTGAGGCGGGATCATCGAGTTCGATATTTGCGAAGCTTAGATGTTGGATCATTAGATCTGAGTGGAATCGAACGGATAGATGGAAGGATGTGTGAAGCGACCGTCGGATTCTGAGGTGCAACGAAGTTAACGGCACCAGATGGAGTTAGGTACTGTAGTGTAAGGCGGAATCATCGGGATTTGATGCACAGGCATTGGAGCGACCGTTGGATTCAACTACCATCTAATCTGAAGGCTTGGAATTTCAGCGCTGTGGTGCTCGGCAGAGACATCCGATTTTGATGATCTATGAAGGAGCGACCGTCGGATGCTTCTGAGAACTGATCTGATGGCTGAGAACGGAGGCGCTTTTGTGTGTAGAAAATGAGGTTGTGCGCACCATTCTTCGCGGCTTCCTTGCGTAATTCCTCCCGGCTTTTCACTACTTTTCTGCTCTTTTCGCTCCACGACTCATCCGAACTTTATTTATTACCTAAAAATGCAAAATTAATTAATAAAAATATTTATTCTTGAAAACAATGAAAATACAGAATATGGGATAATATGTAGAATTAATGCACAAAAGATGAGTTAAATGCCAACAAAAAGGGATAAAATATATACAATATTTGGCACTCATCAGTCATACAGGTAAAGCCATTGGTATCATGCTAGAAAATTGTTTGGTGGATTGGGGACTCGAAGATGTTTTTGCTGTGACTCTTGACAATGTTAATGCTAATACTGTGGCTATTGATTACTTGAAGACGAGTGTAATTGGTTGGACAGGTGCAGTTGAAAGAGCTGCGTACTTACATGCAAGAAAGTTATATTTATTATTATTACAAATGACGATTTAATTTCTGATTCAACCAATGCAATTTCTAAGTTTATCTTGTTTTTGTTCTTATCAGGTCAGATGTGCTGCACATGTCCTTGCTCTGGTCATAAGAGATGCAATACTTAAATATAACGCGTCGATTAAGAGGATCAGGTCAGTTGTGAAGTTTGTTACTTCTTCTCCTACTAGGTTGGCTACATTTAAAGAGTATTGTACAAAAGAAAGGATTTACTCCAAGAAAGGTTTGATTTTAGATGTTAAAACCCGTTGGAATAGCACATATTTGATGTTAGAGGCAGCTGAAAAGTACGAAAGAGTTTTTAATAGGTTAGCAAGGAATGACAAAGACTTACAAAAGAAGTATATTTTCCATGAAGATGAATCGTTTGCTTTACCTAATATTCAAGATATACTTTCTGATATTGATAATTCTGACCTTGGAGAGTTATCTTCTGACTCTTCATCTAGTTCTGAATCTGACAGTGAAAGTGTGAATGCTAATCCAAGAGGCAGGAAGCTATTACTGAAAAAGAAAAAGAAGAAAAAGCCTAAGCAGCATGCTCCTTATGCCAAAGATTGGGATTATGCCAGAGGCCTTGTGAAGTGTTTTAAGGTATTCTTTGACTGTACTGCTAAGTTTTCTACTTCAACAAAGGTTACATCACATATATTCTTATGGCAATTAGCAATCATCCATGAACAATTAATTGCTTTTAGAGATACCAGAAATCCAGATCCTTATATTTCAAGTTTGGCAACTCTTATGATTGGAAAGTACAATAAGTACTGGTATAGGTATGAAGATATGAATTCAGCATTATTTTTTGCCCGAATACTTGATCCAAGAGAGAAAGAAGGTGGGTTAGAGTTTGTGCTTCAGTGTTTGTATGAGAGCGATGAATACAGGGTTGAAAGTATTATGAAAAAGGTAAAGGAAGAACTTGTGAGACTCTTTGAAGAGTATAAGTGTATGTTTTCAACAGTGGAGGAAGGGTCATCTAGTGTTGCTGCTGTGGATGTAACTCCTAATATTATGGTAGATGATTCGATTGAGGCTATTCTTGAGTCAAGGAAGAAAAAGCGTAGAAAAAACCCAGTTATTGATGCAAACTCAGAGTTAGATAAGTATTTGATGGATGATTGTGTTCCAAATGATCCCGATTTTGATATATTGGCTTGGTGGAAAGAAAATAGCACCAAGTATAAAATACTCTCACATATGGCGAAGGATATATTAGTTATACCTGTCTCTTCAGTTGCGTCTGAATATGCATTTAGTACAGGGAAGCGTGTTCTTAGCCAATGGAGAAGCTCTTTGTCTGCGAGGACAGTTGAGGCGTTACTCTGTACGCAGAGTTGGTTACAAAAGCCTGTCGATCTTGATTTTCTAATGGAGTATGTACCAGATGATTCCTCTAGCATTGAGGAAGGTAATCTTCAAAATGTTCTTCTTCTTTGTTTTCTATTTTATGTATATGTCAGTAAAGAGTAAAGACCTTAAAAGAAGCTAACATAATTTTCAATTTGGTTGCAGATTTATTTAAGAAGACCGTGTCGGAAGTCCTTGATCCTTGAGGATGCTAGGATGAGAGACTTGAGTCACTTGAATATGATAGTCTGGAAACTTTTATTGTTTAAGTTTCAAACCATGTTTTAGCTTTCAAACCATGTTTTAGCTTAGCAATGTCATGCTTTTGGCACCATGACTGAGATCTGATTGCAACCTTCTGTTGTTTTATTTGTACCGTTTAAACTTGTTTTAGCTTAGCAATGTTATGTTTATGGTTTGTTTTTTTAAGTTATACAAAAACTTAAGTAAGTAGTTTATTTAAATTTTAAAAAACAGATGTGTGTGAATGATTATTGAATATAAAGCGGGTTAAACCCACTTAAACCCATACCCGCCCAACCCGCAGCGGGCGGGTATTAACACCCGCCCGCTGTTTGTGGGTGCGGGGTTGGTTATAAAAAAAAAACCGCAGCCTATGGGTGCGAGGTTGGTTTTAGGTTATACCCGCCCATGTACAGCCCTATGCGTAATGATACTAGTACATCAGACAAGCCTGCCGGGACTAAATTACCCCAGCCTAAAACTTCGCAGCGACCAAAACCTCACACTTACCAATTGCACCTACCTTGCAATTGTTGATATCATTGCACTGAACTGCCTATCATACTCCAATCAACATTGGAACTTATATGTCGAAACTAAATAGATTATAGATATAAGACGAGTATCGTAGTGAAATGTTGGCACCATCCTACTAGCCAAAACAGTAGAATAATTCAAAATATATGAGACGATAGAGCATAGCATATTGTGATCATAAAAGAGATGGATATAATAAAGGGACTAATACACTTGATCCAAAACCTTTGACGTATTGATTTGTCCTTCACCTATACCCACCGAAATCAACTTACGTATGTAGTACAAAGACATTCATAAAAATCTATCGTCAATTTCAAGTCCCGGCTAAAAAAGCAAAAGTGAACCATGGTTAACCCATTTAAAATTTATGTATAATAAATATTTAAAAAACGGAGTCTAACAACACCACCCAATAATTCAATTAGCAATCTGTATGAACTAATTCCGAAATACTTTGTTAGAGAATCAACTAGACAGTCAGACTCAATCTAAATAAAAGTATCTCAAGGAGTTAATATCTCTCTCTTGATTTGATTTTTACTCAAGCTAAAAACAATATATCAAATACAAGGATTACTTGGACCGTACCAAAGACCAATGTCCAAGGATCAATCAATATCAATCAACAACCAAAGGTTGGATTTCCAATTGATGATCACGAACGCACAACCTGTATTATTTCAATTATATAAAATATAATGCGGAAAAGAAATAACACACACACCAGAAATTTTGTTAACGAGAAAACCGCAAATGCAGAAAAATCCCGGGACCTAATCCAGATTGAATACACACTGTATTAAGCCGCTACAGACACTAGCCTACTGCAAACTAACTTCGGACTGGACTATAGTTGAACCCCAATCAGTCTCCCACCGATCCAAGGTATAGTTGTACTCCTAAACCTCTGATCCCAGCAGGATACTACGCACTTGATTTCCTTAACTGATCTCACCCACAACCAAGAGTTGCTGCAACCCAAAATCACAGACTTGATAATAGCCAGATCTGTCTCACACAGAAAAGTCTATCAAAGGATAAATCTGTTTCCCACAGATAAACCCTAGATTTTGTTCCGTCTTAAGATATAAAATCAAGGTGAACAGGAACCAATTGATAATTCGGTCTTATATTCCCGAAGAACAGCCTAGATTAATCAATCACCTCTCTACAATCCTTCCTGACTACACAGACGGCTTGTCGAGGAATCACAAACATTGAGACGAAGATGTTTGTGACTTCTTTATCTTGCCTATCGGAGAACTCTCACGATCTCAAGCCAATCAATCGATTGTAGTCGTATGATAGAAGATGCAAGATCAGATCACACAACTACGATAAAGTAGTATCGGTCTGGCTTCACAATCCCAATGAAGTATTTAAGTCGTTAACCTGATTTTAGAGAAGAAAATCAAAGGTTAATGAAGATCGACTCTAGCGGGCGCACTAGTAGCACACAGACGTGCGGGGATTAGTTTTGCACAATGCTAGATGCCTCCTTTATATATCCTTCAAATCAGGGTTTTGCCTTAGGTACAAAGCAATCCATATTCACCGTTAGATGAAAATCTGATTTAGGTTCAAGCTAATATTTCTCAACCGTTATATCGAAAACTTAGCTTGTCACACACACTTGGGTAGACGTTTACTGGGTTTGTGAAAACCATGTCCAAACGTGTACGTGTATGTTGGTTTAACATAGTAACCCAAAAAGGTTAACCATATGAGCATTTCATATTAACCTTGTTCTTCTTCACCATAACTAGTTCAATTGACTCAAATGAACTAATTAAAGAGTTGTTCAATTGCTATGAGATCTTATGTAACTACATTAGACACAATTGAAACAAAGATGATTCGATTCGATTGAATCGGCTCATGAACATTATAGCCACGGTTTGCATAAAGCATTCCTTAGTAATTTAAGTTTCATGTTCAGAGCACATCTTTAGATCATAAACTCTTAAGTTCACAAACAAGTTCACGGACTTAAGTTAATCGGTTGAGTTTTCCAAACTCAGCTGAAATTCTCGGAAAGAGAACTTCCGCCAGTTCGCGGACTTAGCACACAAATGAGCTTTGGAAAATCCAGCAGAAATTCTCGGTCGAGAACTTCCGACAGTTCGTGGACTGAGTCTGCGGACTTGGCAAGCCAATTCCACAATCCTCCCGATTTCTCTTGATCAACAAAGTTCGAAAACTTCGGTTCAAGGAATACATGGTTATGTAATCTAAACTCTCATTTCAATCATTGAGACATTGTCAGAGGACTCTATGTAGCCGTTATTCACATACCGATTTACGTCAGAGCAATTATCAAAGTGATTGAAACTTTTCATGACTTTCGTCACTAGGTGAAAATAAACTTGATCAAAACGAAACACTTTACCAACACATGATTTCGATATAAAAGATAAGCAATGAATGGTCAGCTCGAAATGTCAAATGTGTATGATCTAGTCTATATAGCATACGACTTTTGTCTCATAAGAAGTAGGAGATAGAATAGATATACTTTTGAGTGATAGATAAGTTCAAGTCTCCACATACCTTTTTGTTGATGAAGTTCCATGGTTCCTTGTATAGATCTTCGTCGTTGTATGATGAATCACCATGAAGTCCTTGAGCTCAACTACATTATTCTATCCTAGTCCGAGACTTAGCTATGTAGGCTAGAAATCAAGACTCGTAGTTTGATCACTAACATTGACAAACATGCTTGAGATAGCAACGCATGCGAGGTCGACCGAGCTCTGCTCTAACAATCTCCCCCTTTGTCAATTTTAGTGACAATACTATTAATACATATGGAATACAAAAAATATAAACTTTAGTGGCTCCTATTCCATAGTATAATCTTCAAAGTTCCCTGAAATCTTCGTCCTTCCAAGTACTCCAATGATCCCAAAGGTTGTAAGTTTAGCATCACCATTGTTGAAGATCCGTAGATGTAACAATGAGAGAAATTGAGATTCTCGATCATTATTATACAGTGTCATAGTATTATTATGTAATATCAAAGTCCAATTGTATCACGAATTTAACAATAATACGACATTGATATGTATCACTCCCCCTTAGTCAATACTCCATCTCGATCATAGAAACCACTCCCCCTTACACAGTGATCCGAAAACCATATGTATTTGTAATGTGAACAACATTATTTCTCCCCCTTTTTGTCAATAAAATTGGCAAAGGTACAAGAACGGGATCATAATGAAATTTCCACAAGAGACATTTCATAGACTAAAAGAAAAATACATACCAACTTAATTTAGCTGCAACCATAAAGCCGAAGCTAAATGCATTCATCAAGGAGTTTTAAGATACAAGATAACCCCCATAAAATTCCACAGCCACACACCCCGCAAGATATTACCATTAAGCACAAGTTCAAAAGAACTCTCCCCCATTTGATGTCATTCCCGAGAGAACAACAAGAGCGACCTTAATTTCGAAGGAAAAAAGGATTTTTTAATTGGACACCAAAAACCATAGGAATGATTTTCTATATCCAAAGATCAACCAAATTAATCACAAGTAAACCCATGATTAATTCAATTGAAAACGCAACTAAATCAAACCACAAAAGTGATCAATTTAATTGAAAGTGCTCAACATAAGTAAACTTACGGAGCTACGACTAAGGTAATCATACGGAGATGACTAACTTAATCGTTCACATACTCAACATAAGAAAAACCTTACGGAATATACGACTACATTAACCAACAGAACATGATTAGTATAGCCGTTCATATACTCAACACAAGAATTTGTGGAATATATGAAAACTCAACTAGATTAATTACAAGAGAACCTATAATTAATCTAATTGGAACACAAACAACCAAACTAATCACCTAAGTAATCAATTTAATTATTTTGGGCTCAACATATGAGAACTTATGGAACCCCGACTAAGTTCATCATATAATATGACAACCTTAACCGTACATGTACTCGACATAAGAAAGAGAACTTATGGAGTACAAACTAAATAACCAAACTGGTTGATTAATTTAGTTCATAATGCTCGACATATAGCATCTTATGGAAAAACCAACAAGCCAATAAGAATAATCGACTTAGTTGTATCGTGCTCAACATAAGACACACAATGGAGCCTTCACGGTGAAACATATCAAGATGGATCAATGAAGATCAATACCGTGGATAACATACAAGGATCTATTCTATTTTCCATCATAACGATATAATAGACTTTATCCTTGTCAAACAAAAGATATCATCCTATTTTCCATCAAATACATGACTGCATAGGCATAACTTTTGTATATGTCAAAAGTCCATTCGTCCTTTCATCAATACGAACACCGATTCATAGACGACTTTACTTTGACCGCAATATGGGATCTTCAAGTTCACGGACGCAAACAATACATGTCCCATAAAAATATTGCAATATCACAAACCATTAAAATACTGCAATAAACATCATCCTCCAAATATTTTTAGAATTTAATACCAATAAACCTAAAAAATAACACAAGAAGATGAAAACAAAAATATTATGTGTAGTCACAATCATCGTTATTCAACGCACTAGTTATTCTTCCAACTAATCCAAAAAGAAGACATACTAGGCAACAAAAATAGATGACAAGCTTAAACAGATTCCGGTGTATCCTCAACAACGAACGGGAACACGGGAGGTTCAGGATCCTCACGAGGCATGAAATTAATGAGCTTGTGATCTACAACCTTCTCTGCATCAACCGAGAGATGATTCTCTTTTCGAAGATCCTTGATTTGATATTTTATGAGACCAAGGTCAGACACAACCTTTTCCAACTCAATTTTCACCTTATCAAGACCTTTAAGAGTATCAACAAGCTGTAGTTTTGCTTCTCCAAAGTACTTAAGAAAGTCATGAACAACTTCAGCAGAGATCATATCATCCTTTTCAGCATCTTCATGGGAGTATGAAAAGAAGCATGAGGTATTGGGATGATCTTCATCTGCAAGAGTTCTCTTCTTCTTGGAATCAACCTCAACACCTTTGTCAAGAAATCATTTTCCAAAGCCACCATAGCAAGACGAGGAGGACGACATTCTCCAAAATCCAAAACTACCTGGAGTACACGTACGGGACTTGTAACCCTAAGAGGTTGAATATTTATCCTTGGGGACAACAATTTAGGGTTTCAAATAAACTGTTGACTCGGGCCAGAACGAAATCCGTTCGAGTACAACGAATACCCAAGAGATAAAGTCCTTCAAACAATTTGAAAATATGACCTAAAAACGAGTTTTAAGACAGTGTGCAACATCTTCTTTTGACTTAACCAATAATTGATCTTAGCAGATCTGTCAACACAAGTTTAGCTATGGACGATAAGAAAACAACTTAACTTAACAGATGCAAGTAACAAGTATACCTGCTTCTAAGACAACTTACTCAGCAGGATTTTATATGAGTAAGCTCTCGAACCTTGTGATTAATTATCACAAGTAGAGCCACAGCTCATTACGAGGTTTATGTCTTTGGCTAAGTTTGTCTTTCCTCTTAGTCTTAGAGAGGGATCATGTTTGACATGAAAAATTATCATAAAATTTACTGTCATCAAAATAAGACACATAGTTGGAGTTCTTACCAGAAGTGTCTTGACATGAGGAAGAAGATAATCTGTTGACAAGCTCTTTGTACCTTACAATTACCTCTTTAATATCTTTTCTTATGTTATCAATCTTCCTATCTTATGGAATGGCTTTCTCAACAGGAACAATGTTGCTTTTAGAGATAAGGCATTGAACTTCCTTTGGACGATTTTTATTAAGACGTCTATTCTTCCCTTGAACATTGGAGGAACTCACTGTACTGACTTTCCTGGTTGCATACACAGGATAGGTACGAAAACCAATTGGTTCAATCATACGAATGTCAGTCACACCTTTGAGAATCAAATCTAGGGTGTGTTGAAGTTGAACTAAGGAATCTTTATTCAACTTGGAGTTTATCTTTTGTCTAACAGAACACTTGGTCTCACAAACAAGACATATCTTTTGATCATAAGAATGATTGGAGGACGTAGTCTTAATGTCATCGTCATAAGAGTTGTCTCTTTTACGGAATGTCCCAAATTCATGATTGGAGGAAACATTAGGAACATATGTATTGACTTCTGAGTATAAAGCATCAGAAGTTCTTGGTACATTAGACTGCTTTGAATGTCCTTGAATGGAGAGTTTATTCAAGTGGCGTTCAATCTCCAAGGCATCCTTTTTGAGGCTGGCCTCAGGAGTCAAGCATGAAGACTGATCTTCAGCGTTTCCACGGATTTTGCAATCTTTAACAATACCAAGAAGAACATTGACATGGTGATTCATTCTAACAGCTTGAATTCTAACAAGATTTAGAATCAGTTTACTCTCTTCAGCTGTATCACATTCATTAGAGGAGAAGGTCTCTTTCGAAGGGTAATCATGACCACTCATGCCATAGTTTGTCTGTCTCGTCGAACCACAAGGTTTTTCTATATTCGAGATTTAACTATTATCTTTATTAGATTTAGACAAGAGAGAATCTTTATTACTGGTGACGCGTTTATCAGAGATAGTACTCTTGTCCATAGAGTCAGATCGCTACAAACACAGACTTGTTAGGTATTGAACGTGTTTGCCTTCTCTGATACCAATAGAAAAAACGGGGGTCTAACAACACCACCCAATAATTCGATTAGCAATCTGTATGGACTAATTCCGAAATACTTTGTTAGAGAATCAACTAGACAGTCAGACTCAATCTAAATAAAAGTATCTCAAGGAGTTAATATCTCTCTCTTGATTTGATTTTTACTCAAGCTAAAAACAATATATCAAATACAAGGATTACTTGTACGGTACCAAAGACCAATGTCCAAGGATCAATCAATATCAATCAACAACCAAAGGTTGGATTTCCAATTGATGATCACGAACGCACAACCTGTATTATTCAATTATATAAAATATAATGCGGAAAAGAAATAACACAGACACCAGAAATTTTGTTAACGAGGAAACCGCAAATGCAGAAAAACCCCGGGACCTAGTCCAGATTGAATACACACTGTATTAAGCTGCTACAAACACTAGCCTACTGCAAACTAACTTCGGACTGGACTATAGTTGAACCCCAATCAGTCTCCCACCGATCCAAGGTACATTTGTACTCCTACGCCTCTGATCCCAACAGGATACTACGCACTTGATTCCCTTAGCTGATCTCACTCACAACCAAGAGTTGCTGCAACCCAAAATCAC
The DNA here is from genome assembly GCF_003573695.1 of Papaver somniferum. NCBI lineage: Eukaryota > Viridiplantae > Streptophyta > Magnoliopsida > Ranunculales > Papaveraceae > Papaver > Papaver somniferum. The sequence continues at coordinate 4,849,304 of NC_039362.1, forward strand.
AGACTTGATAATAAACAGATATGTGTCACACAGAAAAGTCTATCAAAGGATAAATATGTCTCCCACAGATAAACCCTAGGTTTTGTTCCGTCTTAAAATATAAAATCAAGATGAACAGGAACCAATTGATAATATGGATTTATATTCCCGAAGAACAACCTAGATTAATCAATCACCTCTCTACAATCCTCCTGACTACACAGGCGGTTTGTCAAGGAATCACAAACAGTGAGACGAAGATGTTTGTGACTTCTTTATCTTTCCTATCGGAGAACTCTCACGATCTCAAGCCAATCAATCGATTGTACTCGTACGATAGAAGATGCAAGATCAGATCACACAACTACGATAAAGTAGTATCGGCCTGGCTTCACAATCCCAATGAAGTCTTTAAGTCGTTAACCTGATTTTAGAGAAGAAAATAAAAGGTTAATGGAGATCGACTCTAGCGGGCGCACTAGTAGCACACAGACGTGTGGGGATTATTTTTGCACAATGTTAAATGTCTCATTTATATAGCCTTCAAATCAGGGTTTTGCCTTAGGTACAAAGCCATCCATATTCACCGTTAGATGAAAACCTAATTTAGATTCAAGCTAATATTTCTCAACCGTTAGATCGAAAACTTAGCTTGTTACACACACTTGGGTAGAAATTTACTGGGTTTGTGAAAACCATACGCAAACGTGTACGTGTATGTTGGTTCAACATAGTAACCCAAAAAGGTTATCCATATGAGCATTTCATATTAACCTTGTTCTTCTTCACCATAACTAGTTCAATTGACTCAAATGAACTAGTTAAAGAGTTGTTCAATTGCTATGAGATCTTATGTAACTACAAAAGACACAATTGAAAGTAAGATGATTCGATTCAATTGAATCGCTCATGAACATTATAGCCACGGTTTGCATAAAGCATTCTTTAGTAATTTAAGTTTCATGTACAAAGCACATCTTTAGATCATAACCTCTTAAGTTCACAAACAAGTTCACGGACTTAAGTTAATTGGTCGAGTTTTCCAAACTCAACAGAAATTCTCGGAAAGAGAACTTCGCGGATTGGGTTCGCGGACTGAGTTCGCGGACTTAGCACACAAACGAGTTTTGGAAAATCCAGCAAAAATTCTCGGTCGAGAACTTCCGACTGGGTTCGCGGACTGGGTTCGCGGACTTGGCAAGCCAATTCCACAATCCTCCCGATTTCTCTTGATCAACAAAGTTCGAAAAATTCGATTCAAGGAATACATGGTTATGTAATCTAAACTCTCATTTCAATCATTGAGACATTCTCAGAGGACGCTATGTAGCCGTTATTCACAGACCGATTCACGTCAGAGCAATTCTCAAAGTGATTGAAACTTTTCATGACTTTCGTCACTAGGTGAAGATAAACTTGATCAAAGCGAAATGCTTTACCAACACACGATTTCGAGATAAAAGATAAGCAATGAATGCTCAGCTCGAAATGTCAAATGTGTATGATCTAGTCTATATAGCATACGACTTTTGTCTCATAAGAAGTAAGAGATAGAATAGATAGACTTTTGAGTGATAGATAAGTTCAAGTCTCCACATACCTTTTTGTTGATGAAGTTCCACGGTTCCTTGTATAGACCTTCTTGGTTGTATGATGAATCGCCATGAAGTCCTTGATATCAACTACACTTTTCTATCCTAGTCCGAGACTTAGCTATGTAGGCTAGAAATCAAGACTCATAGTTTTGATCACTAACATTGACAAACATGCTTGAGATAGCAACGCATGCGAGGTCGACCGATCTTTGCTCTAACAAATATACATGGCATACCTTAATCAGTTCAAATTGATGGCCCTAAGCCATTATGATCACACTAAAACACCACCAATTGTTCACTCGAGCAATGATGTCGAGAGAGACATCGTGGTTCACATATGAGCAATCATGATGGAAACTTAAGCTCTTAGTTAAACTAAACCCATAAAACACTAGATACACCATTTATAAGTTCAAGCATATCCACCACAATTCTGGATCCAAACACATACTGCCCAATTTAGTTTATCGATACTATAAGCACATATTTATAAAAATCTATTGTTCTTGTCAAACTCATAACACATACTGATCAGATCATAATCAAAATTTTAATGTAACCTTATGGATTATGGTAACACAACATATTACAGAATTACAGTAATTCAATGGTTCAATAAGAACATATACACGTCATGACTTGACTACTTGAATAAATGTTCCACGAAAGACAGCCATGTTGAGCTTACACTTTGGGGTACCTAAGGTGATCATAAATTCATGAAATTTTTACAGTAGGTTGGATATATGTATATAAACATCTTACTAAAATTTCAGCTTTATCCGATAAGCGGATAGTGAAAGATAATACAAACAGTTGTCTATCCAGGATTTGAATTCAGCACATTGCAGCCTCAGTCCGTCCAATAGTTCAAGTAGTAAACGTGACTTGATCGTCTTGAAATTTTTTCTGAACATTTATCATGCAACTAAGTACGACATAGTAAAATTTCATCACAATCCAACCACTGGATCTAAAGATATTAGCAGAAGAAAAACAGACATTTTAGGGTTTACCAGTTTCTACATAAGATGTTCAAACACGAATTATTCATCAAAATTACATAATCTCCATATCAAATGGATATTTGAGTATTTCATAATAATTGGAAGATACCCAATTCATCAATTTTCTACGAACATGAGCCATGATCAAAATCCATTATTCATAACATAAACCCTAACTTCATTGCATGCAAGAGGAATTACCAAAAATTCTACATATGACATGATATGTAAACAAACAGCTACCCAATGCTCTAAATCGAACAGGATACTAAATTCAGGTTCAGTTTCTCAAACATAATCATGAATAATAATAGGGCACGTTCAATTCATACTAGAATCAAAAGCAGATGATTCCCTACCTCAATTTCTTCTTTACCTAATAAGAACACAACAATCACTATCATTCTCCATGAGGTTCAATCGTTGATTTCCATTTTTGTTTTCCTAAACTTTTTTCCTCAACAGGAGAAGGAAAGCAAACCAGGAAGGGAATATGGAAAAACTGATTCCATAAAAACTAAATATACTCTTTCAAAAAAATAATCTCTTAAGCACCATCGGTGATTTCACTCTAAAGTTTCTGGCTGTAGAATATTAGTGGAGAAGGGAAGAGAAGAAACAAATAGGGAGCCCCCTCTCTTTCTCCCTGCCTCTTTTTATGTCCGCTTATTTTCAATTCCGTTCAAAACTAGGAGAAGAGTAACACTGGGTATCTTGCATGGAGGCCTATTAAGGCACTAAGGTTTCCGATTAAAACAACCACCAGTTCATAAACACACCTAGTGTTTTTGAGCACTACTAAATACAAATATATGACTAATGGGTTTGGTTAAACCCGAGAAAAAGATTTGTTCTGTTACAGGTAGGGTCACAATCATTAAGTGAAGCATCTTTTGTCTTTTGCACACATTCTCCCTTATGCGCCTAAAGGTAAACGGACGAACCGGTTTGGGAACTCCTAGAGAGTTGCCAATCGAATCAAGACCACGATCACGACAAATTTGTCCAATCAAGCAAGGGTAACCTAACATCTTGATGGGTGAAGTCATTGAAGTCATTTGATAATTGATAAAACCACAAATATCGAAACTTTGAACACCCGATTCAAGGAAATAGACTAATTCCGCGAACTCATGACTCCACCAAGAATTCTCAATTGTGGAGGGACAAAGACTGGGGATACCAAGTTTCCCAAATGCCAATAACGGGATGCTAAGATCATTAGTAGGAAACTTCCCTTGATTACAAGCTACCTTCTTGCCACAAAGCCCAAGAGAGATTTCATCACATGATGGTCTTTCATCACTTGGTCTAGGAAGACGTATGTTCCCCAACAGAAGGTTGGTAATCTTCGAAATTAATTCTCTATCAACAAGAAACCTTTCTCTATTTATCATGGATTTGAATTCCATCTTATTTAGGTTAACATCATGAATGTCGGCATAGAAAATTCTTGTGAGAGAATCAAAACCTTGACCATAACCACCAAAGATATTTCCAAGCTTGAAATTTTTAAAGCAAGATAAATCCTCTTCATGCCCACTAGAGAGATCCAATTTCTTTTCTAGGATAAAACCTTTAGATGAAATCTTTTCAAAAATTCTAGCACAAGAATCATCCACAAACCTATTCCTAAGAGAGTTTTGGTCACAAGGAACATTCATGCTAGAGATATTTGAGCTTTTGGAGCTTCTTTTTGAGCGCTTAGAATTCATCATGAGATCTAAGAAATTGAAAGGAACAAGAGGAATTTACTTACTTGGAGTGAAACTTGAACACCCTTTCTTTCAACTTCTCCAAAAAGGCTTCAAAGAAGGAAAACACACAAAACCCTAGAGGTTCACATATGCGGACGGGTGATGAAGAAGAGGGTGCGTGAACTTCTTCTTTATAAGACCAATAATGGGCTTGGATCCATTTTTGAACCGTGACCCACACAAGGAAAGTGGATTTTTCTTATCCGGTTGCACATCAAAGGCTACGCATCCCGAGACAACACACATTTGTGAGAGACGATGGATGCAGTAGAAATATTTATTTGGTATTCTAAAAGAGAATAGTAAAATTGTACACAACTCAACCATTTCTTGCCCCATTTCAAGATATATACAAATGGGGTAGTGCCAAACTTGTTACCAAGAGGCATAATGTGCATAGGAATTCTCATGCAACATTTATGGTTCATATGTGTGAACAGTCCTTGTTGTATAATCAAAATAATGATGATAATCAGGGCAGTCAGAGCTTCATATCCTTCGTTTGATCTGGCTAGAAGGAAAAATCTTCCGATTCCCAGGATGTACAACATGTACAGAATCCTTTTTGAAAGAATTCTTAGACTTAACAAAATTAAGTTTTTCTAAGAGATTAAAAACGCCTTAGAACGTCTAAATAGATCTTTATCAATTGATCCATTACGATAGTATTCCCCAAAGAGATCAAGAGTTAACCTGTTGAGGGTCCATATCCTTGAGCGTGACGAATGCTTCCTCAATTTTTCCTTCTTTTTATTTTTTCCTTTAGATTGGTTCTCATCATCTAAATTTTCCCTTTTAGATGAGATAAGATTATCATATGAACTAGGAGGTTTTAACCATAATAAATCTTGAGCAATCTTTAAGGACTTCTGGCGTGCGTTACATATGCCAAGAGCAAGTTTTCCAAAGAAATTTCCCATGGGACAATTTTTAAGGGACGAACAAACACAAACTTATCAGGTTTGGAGTGTTTGCCTGCTCTGATACCAATTGAAAAAGTGGGGGTACAACAACCACACCCAATATTTCGCTTAGCAATCTGTATGGACAAACTCCAATATACTTTCTAGAGAATCAACTAGACAGACAGACTCAATCTAGATAAAAAGTATATCAAAGAGTTTATATCTCGATCTCTCGATTTGATATATACACAAACAAATAGAAATCTGCGAGTCTTTATCAAATACTAAAGAGATAAATTGGAAGGTACCAAAGACCAATATCCAAGTGTCAATCAATTTAAATCAACAACCAAAAGGTAGGATATTCTAATTGATTGAGCAACGCACAACCTGTGATATTTCAATTATATAACAAAATATAATGCGGAAAAGAAATAACAGAGACACCAGAATTTTGTTAACGAGGAAATCGCAAATGCAGAAAAACCCCGGGACCTAGTCCAGATTGAACACACACTGTATTAAGTCACTACAGACACTAGCCTACTCCAAACTAACTTCGGTCTGGACTGTAGTTGAACCCCAATCAATCTCACACTGATCCAAGGTACAGTTATGCTCCTACGTCTATGATCCCAGCATGAAGCTACGTACTTGTTTCCCTTAGCTGATCTCACCCACAACTAAGAGTTGCTACGACCCAAAGTCGAAGACTTTAATAAACAAATCTGTATCACAAAGAAAAGTCTACGGTAATAGATAAATCCGTCTCACATGAATATACCTACGAGTTTTGTTCCGTCTTTTGATAAATCAAGGTGAAAAGGAACCAATTGATAAACCAGACTTATATTCCCGAAGAACAGCCTAGTATTATCAATCACCTCACAATAATCCTAATCGACGCAGCGAAAAAAGATATTGTGGAATCACAAACAATGAGACGAAGTGTTTGTGATTACTTTTCTATCTTGCCTATCAGAGATATAAATCTCGAGCCAATTATTAAAATTGTACTCGTAACGATAGAAGATGCAAGATCAGATCACACAACTACAAGAAAAGTAGTATCGGTATGGCTTCACAATCCAATGAAGTCTTTAAGTCGTTAACCTGGTTTTAGAAGAAGAAACCAAAGGTTAAAGGAGAATCAACTCTAGCTATGCAACTAGTATCACACGTAAGGTGTGGGGATTAGGTTTTCCAGTTGCTATACTTCTTCTTTATATAGTCTTTCAAATCAGGGTTTGCAATCAATGTTAGCTTGGTAACAAAGCATTTAATATTCACCGTTAGATGAAAACTTGATTGGATTCAAGCTAATATTTCTCAACTGTTGGATCGAAAACTTAGCTTGTTCCACACAAATGAAATGTCCAATTTTGGGTTTATGTAGCCGTTCCCAAACATTAACATTTTTTGGTTCAACAATAGTTAACCAAATGGTTAGCCATATGATTACTTTCATATCCACCATATTCTTCTTCACCATAACTAGTTCAAATGACTCAAATGAACTAGTTAGAGAGTTGTTCAATTGCTTAGATCTTATGTAACTATACAAGACACAATCAAAGCAAAAACGGTTTGATTCACTCGAATCGGTTCAAGAACTTTATAGCCACGGTTTTCAAAAGCATTCCTTAGTTTATATAAACATGAGTTCAAGAACAACCGATTTTATATATACCATGCTCAAGTTCGAGGACTGGGTTCGCAGACTTAAGCTCACGGAAGGAGTTCACAAACTCCAGCAGAAACTTTCGGGTCGAGAACTTCCGCCAGTTCGCGGACTTAGCTCATGCCACATTCCGTTTCTCTTGATCAACAAAGTTCGCAAACTTTGGTTCAAGGAATAAGAACTTATACATATATGTGTTTCCACAACAATGCTTATATCCTACCAATGGTTATGTAATCTAAACTATCATTTCAATCATTGAAACATTCTCAGAGGACGTTATATAGCCGTTATTCACATACCATTTTTCGTCAGAGCAATTTCCAAAGTGATTGAAACATAACATGACATTCGTCACTAGGTAAAGATGAATTTGGATAAAGCAAAAGCTTACCAACAAATATTTCGAGAAATAGATAGGCGAGTTACACTCGGATCGAAATAGCAAATGTGGTCTATATATCAAAACGACTTTTGTCTCAAGAATAGGAGATAAAGTAGATAGACTTTTGAGTGACAGATAAGTTCAAGTCTCCACATACCTTTTAGTCGATGAAGATCCACCAGTTCCTTGAGTAGTCCTTCGTCTTGTATGATGATTGCCATGGAGTATTGAGCTCAACTACACTTTCTATCCTAGTCCGAGACCTTCAGTTATGTAGGCTAGAAATCAAGACTTATAGTTTTGATCACTAACATTGACAAACATGCTTGAGATAGCAACACATGCGAGTTCGACCGAGCAATGCTCTAACATTACCATTGTCATATTTCGAGGATGTTTCAAATCGATTATCTAGAGTTTTACAGAAATACTGACTTCTGGATACATGAAAATATGCGTACCTAGTACACGTACTGGAAAAACTAGTTTGGGTCCGGAACTTCAGTATGGTACCTAGTACACGTACTGGTGTAACTGTGATGGGTCCACAGCTATAGTATGTGTACTAAGTACACGTACCGCGAGACGAGGGAAGGTCTGGAACTTTAGTATGCGTACTCAGTACACGTACTTGTCAGTTTATGTTTGGTTAAAGACACCTTGGTACACATACTCAGTATGCATACCAAAACGTCTGTGCTCGAGAACTCAGGGGAATATGTGGACCCAGTGTGCATACAAGAGTCCCTGAACTGTAACTGGCGTGAGGGTACAAAAACCTAGTATGCATATCTTTGCATTACAACTCACGAACTGGATGTAATACACATACCCAATATACGCAGTTACCCAGTCAAATATATTCAGATGCATTCGAAAATATTTCTGTGAGATACCGAACATTTGAATAACTCTCCAAAAACATGTTAGATGTATATTTGATCGTCAATTTAGTGTTGGTTGATTATCAAGTTGAATCTAAAGTGTTTTAACTGAATGACGAAAAGCTTATTACATTCATATGGGTAACTTTGGTTAACCGTTATTGAGCATATTCATTGTACACGTTTAGGTACGGTTCATCCTTATCTAAGATTGTATATTTCATTTGTGTGAAATTCAATCTAAACAATCTAACGTTGGATATTATTGCTTATTTTCTAAGCTATCTTAGCATGAATCTCAAGTCAGAATTTCATCTAACGGTTGCATGTTGTTTGTTTGATTACAAAGCTATCTTAGATTAAATCGTAAGCAACCTATGATCTTGAAAGTATACATAAAGAGAAGCTCTTGCATCTTGGAAAACTAATTCTGACACTTTCGTGTGTCCAAGTCGCGATCTAGAGTCGATTTACTCTTAACTTAGGTTTCCATATTTTTCTGACGACTTAAAGACTTCACTTGGGATTCGTGAATCCAGGTCCAACTATTTTATCTTTGATAGTTCGTGTATCCTGGTATTACTCTTCTATCGCTTTAAGTTTATCTCGTTTCTGAGTAATCTCGAGTTTATCTCTGATATGTAAGATATAAGAAATCACAAAGTTCTTCGTCTCAGACTTTATGATTCCACAATAAATTTTTCTATCTATTAGTTTAGTTATTGTGAGGTGAACAATAATATGGGCTGCTCTTTGGGAGTCATAAGTACCGGATTTTAAGGTTTTCTAAGCTTTATGCTTATTGCAATCTATTTCCTATTTCACCTTAATCTTTGATCTAAACGAAAATCAGAATAGACTTATCCGCGGGAGACAAATTGGTTTATAAGTCTTCTTATTTAGGTTGAAGCAACTTCTAGGCTATAAAGGTCGTCAGCTAGGGGAATCAATTGCGCAGAATCCTGCTAGGATTAAAGAGGCGTAAGGAGCGACTGCACCTGAATCGGTGTGAGACTGGGTTCGGGCTCAACTACATTCCATACCGAAGTTATTCGTAGTAGGCTAGAGTCTGCAGCTTCTTAATACAGTATGGTGTTCAAATATGGACTAGGTCCCGGGTTTTTCTGCATTTGTGGTTTCCTCGTTAACAAAATTTCTGGTGCCTGTATTATTTCCTTTCTGCATTATATTTTGTTAATATAATTGAAATATCACAGGTTGGGCGTTATATCAATCATAGTTGATAAATCCGTCATTGTTTGTTGGATAAGACTTGATTGAACTTGGATATTAATTTTTGAGATCGTCCAAGTACTCTCACGTTAAAATCAGGTTTACAGATTCGTTTTTGTTTAACGGATGATTGTGTAGAGAAAAAGATAAATCTATTTAATATTGTTTGTTGATTGAGTATTAAGTTGTAACTCTCGCAATATTAATTAAGTTTTAGTCTATACAGGTTGTCGAATGAAAAAGTTGGGTGTGGTTGTTGTACTCACAGTTTTCAAGAAATATCATAAGTTCTTTCTCTCTTGGTGTTTGAAACATTCCCAAATGATGAAATCATTTCTTTGCCAATTTTCAACTGATCCACAAATTAATTCTTGAACAACAAATTGTTTTGAACTAATATTGTTAAACCTTTGAACATCCAATGCTTGAATCATATTTCTATATGTTTAACAAGACAAGCTTGACTCGAAATTTCTTATTTACAAGTCACCAAAAACAAAGGTCATCGGCTTTCTTTGTTTCTTATAACCTGTAAATTTAAGAACTTAAACACAAATCAAGTTAGGTAAACATGAATGATACAACATGGTATATGGATCATTAGCCACATTGGTTCATATATCATGAGTACTTCACCTTTGATCCATTATCTCTTCATTAATGGTGAATGATGTACCTGTAATCTGTATGATTATCATGTATTGAGAGTTCTACCCAGAAATTTAAGTTTAAATATCAACATTATGATTAGATAGATTATCTAGCGCATATCCTTCTTATCTTGTGATGCAAAACTTCTCATGGATCCTGTTTTTGTCTCTCGCTTAGGAGTCAAATAGGCATGGAGAACTCTACAATAGAATAAGAAGTGTTGATACCCACATCCTGTTTAGAAAAACATATTTATACAGAAGATATTATTGTTGAGTCTGATGACTTAGAGACAGTAGACGTGCATAATGAGATATTTTCTAATCATTCTAATAATGAGTTTCCTGTAAATCACTTAGTTGCAGATAGTGATGAGGCGATTATTCATGATATTGTTGCTCCATTCAGCTCTTGTTTTTCTGATCCATCTAGTGATTTTCTGAATGTTGATGTGAATGTTGAACATATTGATATTGGTCAGATAACTTGTGTCGATGATTTTGAGCCCTTATCTGTTTGTTTAGCCCACTTTTCTGATTCCGATGACCTTATGATTATTGATATTGTCAATGCATTGCGCTCTCCAATAGTTAATCAAGGTAACTCAACAACGGAAGTTATTTCCGTAGACTTAGAACCAGATTTAAGAGTTACTGATTTTGATAAACTTGAACCATTAGATACAAGTTTAAACCATTGTGTTGAGTTTGATAATCTGGTACCTTTTTGCATTGTCAATACATTGCTTCCTATGATATGTAGTGAAGATATTGTGTCGACGGAAGTTATTTCAGCTGATTTAGAACCCGATTTAGAGTGTGCTTCCCGAATAGAAATTAATATGCATTCTATGTTTGTTGTTCATGTGAGTGATTTACTAATCTCGACCTTGCATGACTTGGTGACTAAGAATTGTTTTTTATTGGAAATGAATTTACACATCTTTTTGGAGGTTTATAGTGTTTGCAGGTTCACATTTGCAGTTGACCTGATTTGTTGGATCCCCAACTTTTGCAGACTTTATATATATGCTTTGCTGCTTACTTTGGTGCAACCTCACCTCGTTTGAGGTTCTTTATGTGCACAAACACAGATACAAAGATTATGCTTTGTGGGAGTCAACCATACGATTTCTCTTCATGGGAGTCATCCCATCATATTTGTTTTCTTTCCTCTATCTTTTATTTGTTTGCTGGAATTTCATCTTAATTTCTACGTTGGATGACTCAATTACATTGAGGACAATGTAATGTTTAAGTGTGGGGGAATGACATTTTCGTTAAGAGTTCTGATAAAAAAAAAATTGAATATTATGACCAGCTGTGTAACAGGTCTAAAAAAACCAAAAAAAAAGGAGGAAAAAAAAATTGTTGTGATCGTTAGGGTTATGACCAGCTGTGTAGCGGGTCTTATCTTTGGTGTTTCAAATTTTCATTTTATGACCAGCTGTGTAGCGGCTCTAATTCTATCTTATGATATGACCAGCTGTGTAGCGGGTCTCTCTCTCTCTGTCTCTCTCTTTATCTTATTATATGATCAGCTGTGTAGCGGGTCTAAAAAAAATTATTATTCTGATGACCAGCTGTGTAGCGGGTCTTATTCTTTGTTTTGCTCGAGGACTAGCAAAATATAAGTGTGGGGGTGTTGATAAGCACGTAAGTGCTACATTTTATACTCATATTTATATTAATTGGGACTCAATATTTTGGCTAATGACACTATTTTAGTGCTTTCGCAGAAAGTACGTACAATTCTGGTCTTTCAAAGATAAATGACGAAGTTGCAGCTAAGAGGCATTTGCCAAACAAAATACCTATGCCTCAGTTCATGGCACCAAATGAGCACGAGTTAACTTGGCTGTCTGTTTAATTATGTCAATCCCATTAATGAACTTATGGTCAGAGAGGACAAGACAGCAAAGAACGTGGGGCCACACTTGGAAGTTGGAAAGGCACTAGCATACCACCATGGAGGAAGAGCTAATTTTGATGCCACTTAATCTTCTACGTTGACACTAGCTAATAAATTAAGCAAAGATTTCTCTTTGTATTACCAAGCACGTGGAACCATAAGAAGCTAAAGAACGGAGGATGTGGCAGCTATGGGTTAAAGCATCCAACAGAGTATTCTGTTTTTCGGAAAACAAAAGAAAATTTCATTTCTTATCATATCAAGCAGTTGTCGTTCCCTTCACTGCAACTTACTTTTTGCACCTATTAGTGGAAGCTGAGATCATGGAGCCAGAGATGTGTGTCGACTGGAGGTGTTAAGTGTTGGTAGATGCTGCTGTCCAAGATTTCATGGGTTGAGAGAAGACTGTCGGCATTTGAGTGGATGAAGATGGCAGCAAAAACTCGTCTGTATGAGGCTGTGTGTTCGAGCGAAATGGGACTGTGGTTCATACTGCGAAGAAGAGAACTGATGCCGTGGAAGGTGCTTTGGCTGAACTGACGGACCAAGGAATGATGTCCATTGTTGGTACTATTAACGGACTTCGGAGATGTACTGCATATTGCAGTCGCTGGTATTGGCTGAGTGTTTGGGAAAATCTGCAGAAGTGAATGGAGATGAGAAGTGACGGAAGTTGGTGGCTGCTGGTGGTGTTCGGTGGTCAAATGGGTTCTGCTGTAAGTTCTTGGTATCTCGATTAATGACCGATTGGCAGAAACAACAGTTGAAGTTGGGAGCTGAAATTCAGTTCTTTGCTGGCGTTCAAACAAATGAAAATGACTGGGTTCGGTTGGTTATTGGAGGTGTTCTCTTTGGTGGCTGAGTTGAATTAGTTTTGGGAGCTGTTAACAGTGGAGGAAGGTGCTCAGAAGACGGTGGCTGTGATGGGTTTACTGACAGCGTTGGATTCAATTTGCTGGTATTGGTTATTCGAATTCGCGACATAGAGAGCTGGCAGTCGATGATGAGCATGGATCTGAAATAGTATAGGAACTGGTACTGGTGCCATGATCGAGTGTGAGAAGACTAATGGACTGGGCCTCGGTAGTCTGCTAGGGATTAATAGCTCTGTTGGCAGGACCTATATTAGAGACGAACAGAAACAGAACAGAGGAGGCCGACAGAGGCTAAAGTGCCGACGGAGGCTAGAGACGCAACTGGAGAATAGGGTTTGGCGTTTTGATTTGATTTCAATTTCTATTTGAATAGCTACTCGATTTTCTAGAATGTGTTTATGGTTTCTGAGAAAGCCATGTCTTGCTAGATATTTTGTAGGTAGGATTCTACGTAAAAACCACTTCGAGCATAAGAACAATTTGATTTGAAATAAATATGTTTTGAAGGCTATTATGATTTGATACATTGATTCTATGATTTTGTTTATTAACAAATGGTGATATTAGTTGTTGTTTCACCGGGTTCAAAACCTTATGCACGTAATTGGTAGTTTTGCAATTATAATTGTCTCATTGTTTGATACTCCATGCTTGGATTCGTTTCTTAGATGGGTTATGCTTAAGGATAGACAAATAATATTTGTGAACTAAAATTAGTTTCGTATGATTTTCTCGCTAATACTTTTTGATGGTGCATGCTTGGATTTAATTTTTTGATGTGCTATGCTTCTCGTATACTAGTGATATTTGCGATTCTATAGGTGATGTCAATAGAACAATGAATAAATAAAATATTTTGGAATTGTCTCTTTTCAGTAATTGAATAGAAATAGTTGTGGATATCGTAAAACCCTGGTTACGTCTCTCTCATTACTTTTAATTATTTTTCTTGTTTTCTATATTCTTTTAATTCCTTAATTCTAAAAATTCGAAAAACATCGTTGCTGGTTAGTTAATTAGGAATACTGATTATTGATATTTCCACCGCTCCTTGTGGGAACGACCCGTACTTGCCTCTGTCTACTAGTTAGACACCGTGCTATTGCGGTTATTACATATAGGTATCTCCGGATCCTATTAGTTTCCCAGTCATAACCAGTTTCTACATCATTAACAAGAGAAACTTGTCTAGTAGATTCTCGCGAGGTGATTTCATGTGGATGTTTAGATTTTGACTTAGGTGAGTTTTCTCAGGTGTTAAATTCAAACTTTCAACAAAATCGTATCATGTGTGTTCCATATTCGATAATATGTTTATAGGTCAGATCGCTACAAACACAGACTTATTAAGTCCTTACAGTGTTTTACTGATCTCTTACCAACTGGAAATGCGGGGGTACCAAATACACTACCAACTTTTTCGCTTGGACCTATAAGACAAAGCCTAATACAATTGCAAGTAGACCAACTTAATGATCCTTGAACAATATGTATACACAGTTTATCTTTCTTGGACAATCATTAGTTTTGATCGAAGACCCGTAAACCTAATTAAGTACAAAAAATCTTGGACGATATCAAAAATCAATATCCAAGACAACCTTGTATGTACCGTAACAGCACGTGAACTGAATTCCAACAAGAATAAGTCTTGTAATCTTTATTTCAAGATACTAATTCTCAAGAAAAAATCTTGTAGGTTCTATACTGTTTTAGTTAAAAACTGTCTAGGTTGATTATGGAATCACTTTCTTTTATGCTAATTATATCAAACACAAATATAATGCGGAAGTAAAAAGTAAATCACGACACAGAAAATTTTTGTTAACGAGGAAAACTGCACCTGTAGAAAAACCCTGGGACCTCGTCCAGTTTGAACACTGAGTCATATTAAACCGTTACAAACACTAGCCTACTATCATACTTCCGACTGGAATGTAGTTCAGACTGAGAAATTCAAACACGTTCACATAATCGGTTTATGTGTGCATTAGCGTATACCGATTATGGTTGATATTCATCACATCAACCCAGAATTGGTTTATGTACGCAGGTGTACAATACCGACAAAATAACATAAGAAATTCATGGTATACATTTCATGAATTTCTCCATACATTAACATAAGTTTTCATTCGAACTTTCATTAAAGAGGTGTTATACTCATTCGACAACTCCATATCGTATTACTGGTCCATTCAAGCTGCGACATGATATACTTTCACAACATGTCAACTTCATCAGTTAGGTGAGAGAAAGTCACGCAGGTCAATCTAATCATGCATGTCATCCCTAGTCAGGTCAACCTAGTCATGCAGGTCACATTTACAACTAAATAGTATTTTCTACCAAAACACTCGAGACATCAACAAAGTCACAAATGGGGGGATGTTTATCAGGGTATTTGTCTGGAGGTCTACGACAATTCGGTGTGTAATGCACCCATTATGAGAAAGTGTCAGGAAATGCGGACACTTGACAAGTGAAGGAGTAGTGGGTATGCAACCGTTCAGTCTTCCCTCTGTGACAGGGACACGGTTTCATCACTTTCACACGATCTCCATCTTATCAATACTCCTTCCACTTCCTACGAGATCAGGGTGTACATGCATGATTATGCATAAATATATTTTATTATATATTTATGAACAAGCAATCATAATCATTAACGCAAGTATCCAGAACACACTGCTTATAACCTTCAAGCAAATTCTACTTTTTGATACACGCTCATACACCATCACATCTCACAGAGTCTACCACTCTGATCTCAACCCTTTCTCTGCTTCACTCCCTGAGACCAACATTTCCCCTTTCTTTATGACCGAAGCAAGACTAAAACAAACATTTTTTGGTTTAGACAAGGAATGTATAGATTGATCTCTCGAATCTAAAATACTCCTATGCAGTATATTAGTTTAGGATTTAGACTGTTTCTCATCAACCTACCCCATATAATGCAACTTTATATTCATCTCGATTACATAATTAAATGTTTATGCAAATTGATAGATTCACATTCATTCGATCTCGTACAATGCTTTTACTTGTGCGCAGTGCAAACCCGGCTATATCCATAAGTTGGGTTTTCAACGGGTACACCAACAATAGAATTTCATGGGACCATTGATTCCTACTAGAAATTCCTACTAATTAAAACCCTTTCTACGAAGAGGTGAGTCGAACTGGTGACCTTCCCGAAAAATCTCTTTCTACGATGAGGTGAATCGTTCCAATCCCAACAGCCATCAAGTCCATTGCTAAGTGGTTTGTCTACTCCAACAACAAAAGAGAACGAAAGAAAAAAAGGAAATTAAGATTTATAAGAAAAATAAAATAAAATAATTAATCCAATTTTCAGGTGGATAATGTTGTATCAACTCCAACTCCAACTCCAACTCCAATTATATAGTATAGTTAAAGTAGTGCAAATATGAATAAGGGTGAATCAATAAAGATAAAAATAGAAGATTAATAGTACCACTCGATATGATTATTGCAAGTAGGGACTGAAAATAATGAATATTATGTACATTTGTCAGATTCTGGTTTGAACAGGTGTTGCACTCAAGAGCCCTTGTACTATGAGTAAGTGTACTGTAGTTCATTTGTAACAATAATAGTAATACACACTCTAATAGTACTACTGTTTTCCTTTTTTTTCTTTTCCTTTTATGTCTTTAAAAATACGGCCATAAAGATTTAATCAAGTCTTCACATTTTTTTTATTCTTCAGAGAATTATCAGCAGACAATCTAGTGACTCTAT
Source organism: Papaver somniferum (assembly GCF_003573695.1). NCBI lineage: Eukaryota > Viridiplantae > Streptophyta > Magnoliopsida > Ranunculales > Papaveraceae > Papaver > Papaver somniferum. Next base: position 4,865,938 of record NC_039362.1, read on the forward strand.
TCTAGCTAGTAAAAATGGAATTCCAGATTTAATTCTGATTTATTTTATTTATTTATTAGTTTGAACTTTGAAGAGTGAAAAGGATTGTCTTTAAATATATTGGAGTCTTGCAACAATAGAAGAAACGTCAGATGTATCAAACAATTCTACCACGAAAAAATTGATGAGGGCAGAATCACAGGTTCAACAAGCTGTCCTTAACACATTAGTTCTCAGGTATACTCTAAAGTAATGCTAAACCCCAACGTGCGAAGATGTGTCCCGGATAAGACTGCCCGATATAACTTGTATTAGCACAATACAAGTTACCCACTCTTAAACTCAGCAACGGGGATGGAAGTAAAACGCCGCACGAAAATAAAAGCAAGAAGATGAAGAAAAGTAGACCTAGAGATGGTCGCTGCTTGTGTGTTTTGAAAAGAGATTTTCGAGTTGTATTTATAGGAAAATTAACTTGCAAATCAAGTTAGGTTTAGGTTTTTTATTATAAAACGAGTTTTGTTTCTTGTAAAACAATTAAACAAAAAAAAAGAATTTTTCCATAAATAAAACTCTTAAATAAATTATTTATCAAGTTAAAAACTTGCAAAAAATAATTTCAAGTAGACACGGACTTGGTGCTTGGTACACGCGCATGGGCATGGGTCGAAACATGTATTTTTCGCCCCACCCGCTCCACCCACATTGTTTTACAACATATCCATGAGAACATGGTAATATAGTGGAGCACCTCTTTAGTTTTCCACAATGTGGGACTAAAGGTTCCATTTCATTAACTCAAAAATGAGTGAGTATCCTTAGACCCTTAGGTCATGAGATCAAACCACACCAAGACCAAAAAATCATTTATTAAATTAACTCATTTTCTCCAACAATCCCCCACATGAATGAAATCTCTGTAAAAAACGAAAAATCAGAGTACGGAAAATACCATTTAGGCAAAGGTGTCCATGAGGTCTTGAACCTTGCTTAATGAGAAGTTACCGGAACTACTAGCTAGACAGTGAACTATGTCTTGAACTGCTAGCGTTTGGTGTAATTCTAATAACATCCATGCATGATATCCTCCAAGTGTTGCTAAGTTCGTGCCGTTTTGTCCATTTTGGCCCTGGACATATCCTGTTTCTCAAAATGCTTTAGAGAATCGGCTCCATTCTCATTGGAAGCGACCCACTTCCTCATTCAGATAGGTGAGTTCCATCAAGAGTGTTTACTGCTACACCCCACTTCAATCTTAAATTGAAACTATAGAACTCATTAAGACTTAATTAAAAGTCATCCTCCACATGCAGTCACACTATCACATCAACACCATAGGGAAGGGAAAGAATGAAATTCTCTGATAGTGTTTACCTTTACCCACCATAAATTAGTTGTCTCATTCGAAACCTTGTTATTGGAATCTCCAGTCAGCAAGGTTGAGTATCCTTCATGGCAAGTTTAATTATTTGAGCCTAAGCCCCATCCCCTTCGATGCTTTACTAACTATCTCCTTGGAAACCTTTCGTCAAAGGGTCCGCGATATTCTCCTTGGACCTTGTCCAATCTATGGAAATAACGCCTGTGGAGATTAGTAATTTCAAAGAATCATGTCTTCTACGCATATGTATAGACTTTCCATTGTAGAAGCTTCTTAGCTCTACCTATTGCAGATTTGCTGTCACAATGTATAGATATAGCTGGCACAGGCCTATGCCAGAGAGGAATATCTTCTAAAAAGTTTCTTAGCCATTCGGCCTCCTCTCCTGCTTTATCTAACGCAATAAACTCCGACTCCATAGTTGAGCGAGCTATACATGTCTGTTTGGAACTCTTCCAAGATACAGACGCACCTGCTAGAGTGAATACATATCCACTCGTAGACTTAGACTCCTCTGAGTCTGCTATCCAGTTCGCATCGCAAAATCCCTCAAGGACGGCCGGATACCCTTCGTAATTCAAACAAAAGGTCATTGTGTACTTCAAGTACTTTAGCACTCTATTAAGTGCATCCCAATGTTTCTGCCCTGGATTACAAGTATACCTGCTTAACCTACTCACAGCATAAGCAATGTCTGGTCTCGTACAATTCATCAAATACATCAGACTTCCTATGACTTCGAGTATTCAAGTTGGTTAACACCTACACCCTTATTCTTCATGAGTTTGCAAGAAGAATCATATGGAGTGCAAACAGGTTTACAGTCAAACTGATTATATTTCTTAAGTATGGATTCAACATAATGAGACTGACTCAGACTATAGCCATTAGAAGTTTTTCTAATCTTCATCCCTAATATGACATCAGCGGGGCCTAAGTCTTTCATGTCAAAGTTCTCATTCAACATTTTCTTAGTGGTATTAATAACATCCATGTTTGTACCTAGTATAAGCATATCATCAACATACAAGCATACAATCACACAGGCATCCTTGACAAGTTTAGTATAAACACACTTATCAGATTCATTAATTCTAAAACCACTAGAAATCATCACATGATCAAACTTCTCATGCCACTGTTTAGGTGCTTGTTTCAATCCATACAAAGATTTCTTCAGTTTACAAACCTTCTTCTCACAACCTTTAACTACAAATCCTTCGGGTTGTTCCATATAAATTTCTTCATCTAATTCACCATTCAAAAACGCTGTCTTTACATCCATTTGATGTATCTGTAGGTTATGGACAGAAGCTATAGCAATTAACATCCTAATGGAGCTAATTCTACTTACTGGTGAATATGTATCAAAGAAGTCTATACCTTCTATCTGTTTATAGCCTTTCGCTACCAACCTAGCCTTGTATTTTTCAATAGTTCCATTTATATTACGTTTTCTCTTGAAAATCCATTTACAACCTATGGCCTTAGACCCTGGAGGTAAATCTACAAGTTCAAAAGTACCGTTTTCTCGAATGGAATCCATTTCACTAATTGAAGCTTCTTTCCACCACGGAGCTTCAGGACAAGTCATGGCTTCTTTATAAGTCTGAGGATCAGACTCGGCTAGGTATGTAATGCAACCAGGATAGGTTTTCTTAGTTTTAACCCTTTTACCTCTTCTAGGTTCTATTTCTGGTTCATCTTCCTCTAAAGGTAATGACTGACTGGATGATGGAAATTCTAGGGGATCATCTAAACATCTCTTTCGAGAATCACGTTTCATAGGAAAAACATTCTCAAAGAACTCAGCATCCCTAGACTCCATGATAGTATTCAACCCTATGTCAGAAATTTCAGAACTCACAACCATAAACCTATGAGCACTAGAATGCTCAGGATACCCTATAAAAACACAATCAACGGTTTTGGGTCCTATCTTATTTGTCTTAGGAGGAGGGATGGCCACCTTTGCCAAGCACCCCCACACTTTGAAGTAATCATAAGATGGTTGTTTACCTTTCCATAACTCATATGGAGTTTTATCTGATCCTTTAAAGGGTACTCTGTTCAGGATGTAATTGGCTGAGAGGATAGCCTCCCCCCACAAATTCGAAGGTAATCCTGAACTAATCAACATGGCATTCATCATATCCTTAAGGGTACGGTTCTTACGTTCAGCTACACCATTGGATTGAGGTGAATAAGGGGCTGTAGTTTCATGTATTATGCCATGTTCTTCACAGAAATCTCCAATAGGAATTAGATACTCACCACCACGGTCAGACCTAAAAGTTTTAATGGTAGCATTCAATTGGTTTTCAACTTCACGTTTATATATCTTAAAGGCTTCTAAGGCATCGTCCTTCCCTCTAAGCAAATAAACCTGACAGTACCTCGTACAATCATCTATAAAAGTGACAAACCATTTCTTACCACCTCTAGTTTGAACTGACTTCATGTCAACTACGTCTGAATGAATCAATTCTAAGGGTTTAGTGTTTCTCTGGACATTCTTCCTGAATGATTTCTTAGCATGCTTAGATTCTACGCAAATCTCACACTTATGACTTTTATCTAAAGTGAATTTGGGTATGCAGCCTACGCTAGCCAGTTTATGCATTGATTTGTAATTTACATGACCAAGTCTACCATGCCAAACATTCGATGACACACACATGTAAGCAGAAGAATCATTCAATTTCACTTCAGGACAGGTTACATTAAGTTTGTAAAGACCCCCAGTCTTATAACCCTTACCCACATAATCATTGCCCTTAGTTACTATAAGTTTTCCAGACTCAATTGAAACTTTAAAACCCTTATCATCTAAAACAGAACAAGAAACAAGATTTTTGCAGATGTCTGGAACATGAAGAACTTCATTCAATGTGAGAGTCTTGCCAGATGTGAGCTTCAGACCGACCTTTCCTTTTCCTGCAACCTCTGATGCAGATGAGTTACCCATATAGAGTTTCTCGCCTTCCCCTACCCTCTGGTAGGAGGTGAACAGGTCTCTGTTCCCACAAACATGCTTGGTAGCTCCAGAGTCTACCCACCAGTCCATCACATTGGTCACCAAATTAACTTCAGACACTACAGCAGAAAACTCATCCTTGTTCTTTTCAACCAAGTTAGCATTATCCTTCTTGTCCTTACGATGTCTACAGTGAACTGCCATATGGCCAGTAACTCCACACGCATAACAAGCACCCTTAATTTTAGTAATGCTAGACTCTGGTTTTCGAAACATACCTTTCTTGGGAGGACCACGCTTAGAGTTACGATTGTTACTCTCACCTTTTCCAGCTTTGGAAGATCTATGTTCAGTCATATGAGCTTTATTACTCATGTCCCTTGCAGAAGACACGTTCTTATCTTTGGAGCACAGCAACTCTTCCACTTGAATCTTATTCCCTAATTCAACCATGTTGATCTCGCCAGTTTCATGTCTTAGATTTTTCTTGTACTCAGACCAGGAAGTTTGTAACTTCTCAATTACTGCAGATACTTGAAACGTCTCATCAATGACCATACCTTCAGCAAGAATCTCATTAATAATCTGTTGAAATTCGAGGAATTGATCAACAACATGCTTATCATTCGTCATCTTGAAGTCCATAAACTTCGCCACCAGAAATTTCTTGTTCCCTGCAGTCTCCGCTTGTTACTTTGCTTCTAACGCAGTCCACAAATCATAAGCACTGAAATTTTCTTTAGCATTGTAAAAATCATACATCGTATCTTCCAAACCATTCATGATATGATTTTTCGCCAGAAAATTACACCGCTTGTTATACCCGATCACCTCCTCAGTTAAAGCTTCAGCATTCATCAATTCATCATGTGGAACAAGTACATAATCCAGTTCATGATGGCTTAGATAAAACAACATCTTGGATTGCCATCTCTTGAAATCCTTTCCATTAAAACTTCTGTGGTCTTTCAACGTCGTTCTTTACCATTGTTACAAGGAAAAATTAATGTGTTAAGATTATTGGATTCTTGCAACAATAAAAGAAACGTCAGATGTATCAAACAATAAATATAAAGAACCGTATCAAACAACTCTACCACGAACAAATTGATGAGGGAAGAATTTATACTGTGTATGGAAGCTTTCTCCCGTATTTATACTGGTGATACTTTTAAACCAACTAGAGGCCTTCGACAAGGTGACCCTCTCTCGCCTTACTTATTTATAATGTGTATGGAAGCTTTCTCCCGTATTTTGTATAATGCAGAACCGCAAAGGAAGATTCATGGCATCAAAGCAACAAGATCCAGTCCAAGTATCAGCCACCTGTGTTTTGCGGATGACATACTATTATTTCTTAAGGCCAAACCAACAGATCTCAGGTATCTTCAGTCCTTACTAGACCAATTCAGCAATGCTTCTGGGCAAGTAGTAAACCTTCATAAATTTGCAATCTTCTTCAACAAAAAGCTCCCAAGGTCTGTGTGCATCCAATATGCACAAAAACTTCAGATGAAATCTACAGAATTAGGGGGAAAATATTTGGGTCTGCCACTACTCATGTCTCGCTCAAGAACGCAGAATTGTTCATTTCTTAGAGATAAAATGAAAGCTAAGCTACAAGGATGGGAAGGGAAAATGCTCACTCAATCATATAGGAGTACTCAACTTCAGAGTGTATTAGGGACCATGCCTCTTTATCCGATGCACTGCTTAAAGCTTCCCAAAAAAACTATCAATAATTTGGATAAAGTCCAACGTAATTACTGGTGGAATCACAATGCTTCTACACGTCCCAGACATTACAAGAACTGGTCCAGCTTATGTCTTCCGAAATTATATGGAGGTTTGGGCTTTAAAAATTTATCCGTCTATAATTCTGCACTTCTAACTAAAATGGCATGCCAACTATTACATAATCAGAATTCTCTTTGGAGTAAGCTTCTTCACAGTAAATACTTATCTTATCAAGACTTGTTAACATACACTCTCAAGCCAGGAACTTCGTGGGTCTGGAAAAGTATTTGCCATGGATTGCAGCAGGTGCAAAGACTTTCTATCTGGCAAGTGGTTGACGGTAAAACTATAAATATCTGGAGACACCATTGGATTCCTAATTCAGACGGCCCATTATTACATCCAGAAGATCTAAATTTAAGTGATTACCAATATGTTTCCGAGCTTATAGATGAAGATAACTGATCTTGGAAAGTGGAGCTTCTCCAGCAATTGTTTACTCCATACCAGGTACAAAAAACTCTCACTATCCCACTGGATATGACGAGAAAAGACAAACTTTTCTGGCCTTTAACCTCCACTGAACACTTCACCACCAAATCGGTTTACAACCATTTGGTTAAGGAGACCCAGCAAAATCAACCACAACATCTGCAAATGTCATCCAAAGTTTGGCTGCAACTATGGAAATTAAAGATTCCATATAAACTGGTATATTTTCTTTGGAAGTTGCTTCATAACATCATTCCGTTTAGAACGAGAATTTTCAAATTTCGCTCTCAGCAAGATCAACTTTTTCCATTGTGCCATCAAGCTCCAGAAACCACAACTTATTTATTTCTGCAATGCTTGGTTGCTCGCGCAGTTTGGGGTGCTTTTCGCCACACTTGCTGAACATCACCAGTGGGTACAACACGATTCAAAACTGGATTCGTAAATGGGCAGATAAAACAAGTTGCATACAGTTCGGGCACCATGAAACCATATATTGCATTACATACATCATGTGGGCTTTATGGAAACATAGATGTGATAGTGTCTTCCAACATACTAACCCAAATGCACTTAGCATAACCAGGCATATAGAACAATATTTTCAGTGGCAACATCTTGAATTTAAACTTGTTACCACTAATGCTGATTCGCAGAGACGGGCTACTATATTTCCTCGTTGGCAACCGCCACCAGAGGGTTACTTTAAAATTAATATTGATGCTTCTATGTTGCCTAACTGTACAATTGCGGGAATTGTCATTCTAATTAGAGATCCTGCAGGGCGATTCATGGAAGCCATGGGACTCCTCCAGCATGCCAGAAATATAACTCAAGCAGAAGCATGGGGATTCTTACACGCTATGCAATGGGCACATAGATGTCAATACAAGAAGGTTATGTTTGAAAATGATAACATGCATGTAGTGAATCTTCTTAAATCCCAAAAGCTATATCCTCCCTGGAAGGATGCATGTATAATTAATAGGTTTGTAAGTTTGTTAGTTCAAAATCCTTATTGGTCCTGTCTGCATGCAAATAGATCTTGTAATAAAGTTGCTGATGAAATGACTAAATATGTAAGGAAAAATAATTTAGCCAGAGTGTTGTGGTTTGTTTGTCCATCGGATTTCAGAACAACTCTTGAAGCTGATTATGCATGTAGTAGCTTGTCATAATCACTAAAACGTCTTGTTTTGTTGTCAAAAAAAAAAACGAAGGAAAAAAAGGAAATTATAAGAAAATAATAAATGAAAAAAAATGAACCCAATTTTCAGGTGGATAATGTTGTATTAAACTTTTCCGCATCTATAGATTTTTCACCATATATAGTTTTTGGCTTAGTTTGTTTCTTCTTCTCATATTCTTGCGTTTAACCTTTGGATTATCATAAAAGGGATCAATTTTAGAACCCTTCAGATCTACATTGTTTATTCCAGGAATTTTTTAACTTCCAATGGATTTTTCCTTTTCCATAGTCATAGAATTTTCTGGGAGATCATTCCTTTTGACACTCAATGCACCATTGACATTCTTTGGTACCCACTTCTGAGTGCGTTTAGGAGCATCCAGAACTTTCTTTCTTTTATTCTCTTCACGATTTCTCGGAGGAGAATTGGATTGACTATTCTTTTGTAAGTTAGTCATTTTCCAATTAGGAGCATCAGATCTTGTCTTCGTCTTTACAAAGTTATATTTTTGATAACCATGACAATTGTGAAAAGGATTCGCATGACATTTATAGGAAAACTTAAGTTTACCACATCACTGATTCCTTTGCCTAAAGGTTGGAAGTTTACAACCGGTAATGTCAAGAGGATTAGCCTTAACATATGACCTAGGTTTGATCACTTCTTGTGATGCCCAAATAAGAACATCGTGAAGTTTCTCATCCCTTATACGAAAACGGCATCCCCTTTCCAAGTGACCTTTATTTCCGCAATAATAGCAAACATAAGGAATGTTCTTACCCGGATGCATGTGTGTTGTCTTTGGAGGTTGATAGACTTTGCTATTTCGAACAATAACTGTCGGTGTAGGTTTTTCACTTTTGGCTTCAATCGAAGTATTTGGTTAAGAAGGATAACTAGGCTTGACAAATTTTACCTCTTTGCTAATACTTGGAGCATCTATTCCCTAATAGCCCAATCCTCGTGTATCATGATGATTTTTTTACTTGCTCCTAGCATTGTGGTTAATTTGACCGAGCTAGTACTGAATTTTTTCAAGTCATATTCCAATGTCTTGATTTTATCAAGAGCATCAGCTAAATCATCCTCAAGGTATTTTTCTCGAGCAAGATAAACACTTTCTATGTCTTCAAAACTACTTTATTGATAGTTAATCCTTTCTTTAGTTGATGCAAGTTTTTACTCCAACTTATAGAGATCTCGACGAAAAGTATCATATTCAAGTGAACTTTTTATTTAGGTCATTCTCACGATATTTGAGGATTGAACTGTTAATTTTATTCCAAAGAATATAGACCTTCGTAAATTCTTCCCAATTTCTTGTTTTCTTGGCAGAAAGGAGTTAGAAAAGGTGTGAGACAAGAAGTAGTCATCCTTTTCTTTGCCAAAGGTTTGAACATCTCGGTATACTCTGATATTTCCTCATCTACATCTCTATCAGTATCAGAATCACCTTCATCGAAAAGTTTATCCAACTATTTTCCTTGGTGTGTTTCCCAGTCATAACCAATTTCTACATCATTAACAAGAGAAACTCGTTTAGTAGATTCACGCAAGGTGATTTCATGTGGATGTTCAGATTTTGACTTAGATAAGTTTTCTCAGGTGTTAATTTCAAACTTTCAACAAAATCGTATCATGTGTGTTCCATATTCGATAATATGTTTATAGGTCAGATCGCTACAAACACGGACTTATTAGGTCCTTATAGTGTTTTATTGATCTGTTACCAACTGAAAATACAGGGGTACCAAATACACCACCAAATTTTTCTCTTGGACCTATAAGACAAAGCCTAATACAATTGCAAGTAGACCAACTTAATGATCCTTGAACAATATGTATACACGGTTTATCTTTCTTGGACAATCATTAGTTTTGATCGAAGACCCGTAAACCTAATTAAGTACAAAAAATCTTGGACGATATCAAAAATCAATATCCAAGACAACCTCGTATGTACCGTAACAGCACGTGAACTGAATTCCAACAAGAATAAGTCTTGTAATCTTTATTTCAAGATACTAATTCTCAAGAAAAAATCTTGTAGGTTTCATACGGTTTTAGTTAAAAACTGTCTAGGTTAATTATGGAATCACTTGCTTTTACTCTAATTATATCAAACACAAATATAATGCGGAAGTAAAAAGTAAATCACGACACCGAAAAATTTTGTTAACGAGGAAAACTGCACCTGTAGAAAAACCCTGGGACCTCGTCCAGTTTGAACACCGAGTCATATTAAACCGCTACAAACACTAGCCTACTATCACACTTCCGACTGGAATGTAGTTCAGACTGAGAAATTCAAACACGGTCACATAATCGGTTTATGTGTGCATTTGCGTATACCGATTATGGTTGGTATTCATCACATCAACCCAGAATTGGTTTATGTACGCAGGTGTACAATACCGACAAAATAACATAAGAAATTCATGGTATACATTTCATGAATTTCTTCATACATTAACATAAGTTTTCATTCGAACTTTCATTAAAGAGGTGTTATACTCATTCGACAACTCCATCTCGTATTACTGGTCCATTCAAGCTGCGACATGATATACTTTCACAACATGTCAACTTCATCAGTTAGGTGAGAGAAAGTCACGCAGGTCAATCTAATCATGCATGTCATCCCTAGTCATGCAGGTCAACCTAGTTATGCAGGTCACATTTACAACTAAATAGTATTTTTTACCAAAACACTCGAGACATCAACAACGTCACAAATGGGGGGATGTTTATCAGGGTATTTGCCTGGCGGTCTACGACAATGGGGTGTGTAATGCACCCATTATGAGAAAGTGTCAGGAAATGCGGACGCTTGACAAGTGAAGGAGTAGTGGGTATGTAACCGTTCAGTCTTCCATCTGTGATAGGGACACGGTTTCATCACTTTCACACGATCTCCATCTTCTCAGTACTCCTTCCATTTCCTACGAGATCAGGGTGTACATGCATGATTATACATAAATAAATTTTATGATATATTTATGAACAAGCAATCATAATCATTAACGCAAGTATCCAGAACACACTGCTTACAACCTTTAAGCAAATTCTACTTTTTGATACACGCTCATACACCATCACATCTCACAGAGTCTACCATTCTGATCTCAACCCTTTCTCTGCTTCCCTCCATGAGACCAGCATTTCCCCTTTCTTTATGACCGAAGCAAGACTAAAACAAACATTTGTTGGTTTAGGCAAGGAATGTACAGATTGATCTCTCCAATCTAAAATACTCCTATGCAGTATATTAGTTTAGGATTTAGACTGTTTCTCATCAACCTGACCCATGTAATGCAACTTTACATTCATCTCGATTACATAATTAAATGTTTATGCAAATTGATAGATTCACATTCATTCGATCCCGTACAATGCTTTTACTTGTGCGTAGTCCAAACCCGGCTATATCCATAAATTGGATTTTTAACGGTTACACCAACGATAGAATTTCATGGGACTATTGAGTCCTACTAGAAATTCCTACTAATTAAAGCCCTTTCTACGAAGAGGTGAGTCGAACTGGTGACCTTCCCGAAAAATCTCTTTCTACGATGAGGTGAATCGTTCCAATCCCAACAGCCATCAAGTCCATTGCTAAGTGGTTTGTCTACTCCAACAACAAAAGAGAACGAAAGAAAAAAAGGAAATTAAGATTTATAAGAAAAATAAAATAAAATAATGAATCCAATTTTCAGGTGGATAATGTTGTATCATCTCCAACTCCAATTATAGAGTATAGTTAAAGTAGTGCAAATATGGATAAGGGTGAATCCAATAAAGAGAACAATAAAAGATTAATAGTACCACTCGATATGATTATTGCACGTAGGGACTGAGAAGAATGAATATTACGTACATTTGTCAGATTTTGGTTTGAACAGGTGTTGCACTCAAGAGCCCTTGTACTATGAGTAAGTGTACTGTAACAATAATACACACTCTAATAGTGCTACTGTTTTCCTTTTTTTCTTTTTCTTTTCTGTCTTTAAAAATACGGCCGTAAAAAATATTTCCGATTTAATCAAGTCTTCACATTTTTTTTTATTCTTCAGAGAATTATCAGCAGACAATCTAGTGACTCTATTCTAGCTAGTAAAAATGGAATTCCAGATTTAATTCTGATTTATTTTGTTTATTTATTAGTTTGAACTTTGAAGAGTGAAAAGGATTGTTTTTAAATATATTGGAGTCTTGCAATAATAGAAGAAATGTCAGATGTATCAAACAATAAATATAAAGAACCGTATCAAACAATTCTACCACGAAAAAATTGATGAGGGCAAAATCACAGGTTCAACAAGCTGTCCTTAACACATTAATTTTCGGGTATACTCTAAAGTAATGCTAAACCCCAACGTGCGAAGATGTGTCCAGGATAAGACTGCCCGATATAACTTGTATTAGCACAATACAAGTTACCCACTCTTAAACTCAGCAACGGGGATGGAAGTAAAACGCCGCACGAAAATAAAAGCAAGAAGATGAATAAAAGTAGACCTAGAGATGGTCGCTGCTTGTGTGTTTTGAAAAGAGATTTTCGACTTGTATTTATAGGAAAATTAACTTGCAAATCAAGTTAGGTTTAGGTTTTTTCTTATAAAACGAGTTTTGTTTCTTGTAAAACAATTAAACAAAAAAAAAAGAATTTTTCCATAAATAAAACTCTTAAATAAATTATTTATCAAGTTAAAAACTTGCAAAAAATAATTTCAAGTAGACACGGACTTGGTGCTTGGTACACGCGCATGGGCATGGGTCGAAACATGTATTTTTCGCCCCACCCGCTCCACCCACATTGTTTTACAACATATCCATGAGAACATGGTAATATAGTGGAGCACCTCTTTAGTTTTCCACAATGTGGGACTAAAGGTTCCATTTCATTCACTCAAAAATGAGCGAGTATCCTTAGACCCTTAGGTCATGAGATCAAACCACACCAAGACCAAAAAATCATTTATTAAATTAACTCATTTTCTCCAACAATCCCCCACATGAATGAAATCTCGGTAAAAAACCAAAAATCAGAGTACGGAAAATACCATTTAGGCAAAGGTGTCCATGAGGTCTTGAACCTTGCTTAATGAGAAGTTACCGGAACTACTAGCTAGACAGTGAACTATGTCTTGAACTGCTAGCGTTTGGTGTAATTCTAATAACATCCATGCATGATATCCTCCAAGTGTTGCTAAGTTCGTGCCGTTTTGTCCATTTTGGCCCTGGACATATCCTGTTTCTCAAAATGCTTTAGAGAATCGGCTCCATTCTCATTGGAAGCGACCACTTCCTCATTCAGATAGGTGAGTTCCATCAAGAGTGTTTACTGCTACACCCCACTTCAATCTTAAATTGAAACTATAGAACTCATTAAGACTTAATTAAAAGTCACCCTCCACATGCAGTCACACTATCACATCAACACCATAGGGAAGGGACAGAGAATGAAATTCTCTGATAGTGTTTACCTTTACCCACCATAAAGTAGTTGTCTCATTAGAAACCTTGTTATTGGAATCTCCAATCAGCAAGGTTGAGTATCCTTCATGGCAAGTTTAATTATTTGAGCCTAAGCCCCATCCCCTTCGATGCTTTACTAACTATCTCCTTTGGAAAACCTTTCGTCAAAGGGTCCGAGATATTCTCCTTGGACCTTGTCCAATATATGGAAATAACGCCTGTGGAGATTAGTAATTTCAAAGAATCATGTCTTCTACGCATATGTATAGACTTTCCATTGTAGAAGCTATTCTTAGCTCTACCTATTGCAGATTTGCTGTCACAATGTATAGATATAGCTGGCACAGGCCTATGCCAGAGAGGAATATCTTCTAAAAAGTTTCTTAGCCATTCGGCCTCCTCTCCTGCTTTATCTAACGCAATAAACTCCGACTCCATAGTTGAGAGAGCTATACATGTCTGTTTGGAACTCTTCCAAGATACAGACGCACCTGCTAGAGTGAATACATATCCACTCGTAGACTTAGACTCCTCTGAGTCTGCTATCCAGTTCGCATCGCAAAATCCCTCAAGGAAGGTCGGATACCCTTCGTAATTCAAACAAAAGGTCATTGTGTACTCCAAGTACTTTAGCACTCTATTAAGTGCATCCCAATGTTTCTGCCCTGGATTACAAGTATACCTGCTTAACCTACTCACAGCATAAGCAATGTCTAGTCTCGTACAATTCATCAAATACATCAGACTTCCTATGACTCTCGAGTATTCAAGTTGGTTAACACCTACACCCTTATTCTTCATGAGTTTTCAAGAAGAATCATATGGAGTGCAAACAGGTTTACAGTCAAACTGATTATATTTCTTAAGTATGGATTCAACATAATGAGACTGACTCAGACTATAACCATTAGAATTTTTTCTAATCTTCATCCCTAATATGACATCAGCGGGGCCTAAGTCTTTCATGTCAAAGTTCTCATTCAACATTTTCTTAGTGGTATTAATAACATCCATGTTTGTACCTAGTATAAGCATATCATCAACATACAAGCATACAATCACACAGGCATCCTTGACAAGTTTAGTATAAACATACTTATCAGATTCGTTAATTCTAAAACCACTAGAAATCATCACATGATCAAACTTCTCATGCCACTGTTTAGGTGCTTACTTCAATCCATACAAAGATTTCTTCAGTTTACAAACCTTCTTCTCACAACCTTTAACTACAAATCCTTCGGGTTGTTCCATATAAATTTCTTCATCTAATTCACCATTCAAAAACGTTGTCTTTACATCCATTTGATGTATCTGTAGGTTATGGACAGAAGCTATATCAATTAACATCCTAATGGAGCTAATTCTACTTACTAGTGAATATGTATCAAAGAAGTCTATACCTTCTATCTGTTTATAGCCTTTCGCTACCAACCTAGCCTTGTATTTTTCAATAGTTCCATTTATATTACGTTTTCTCTTGAAAATCCATTTACAACCTATGGCCTTAGACCCTGGAGGTAAATCTACAAGTTCAAAAGTATCGTTTTCTCGAATGGAATCCATTTCACTAATTGAAGATTCTTTACACCACGGAGCTTCAGGAAGTCATGGCTTCTTTATAAGTCTGAGGATCAGACTCGTCTAGGTATGTAATGCAACCAGGATAGGTTTTCTTAGTTTTAACCCTTTTACCTCTTCTAGGTTTCTATTTCTGGTTCATCTTCCTCTAAAGGTAATGACTGACTGGATGATGGAAATTCTAGGGGATCATCAAAACATCTCTTTCGAGAATCATGTTTCATAGGAAAAACATTCTCAAAGAACTCAGCATCCCTAGACTCCATGATAGTATTCAACCCTATGTCAGAAATTTCAGAACTCACAACCATAAACCTATGAGCACTAGAATGCTCAGGATACCCTATAAAAACACAATCAACGGTTTTGGGTCCTATCTTATTTGTCTTAGGAGGAGGTATGGCCACCTTTTCCAAGCACCCACACACTTTGAAGTAATCATAAGATGGTTGTTTACCTTTCCATAACTCATATGGAGTTTTATCTGATCCTTTAAAGGGTACTCTGTTCAGGATGTAATTGGATGAGAGGATAGCCTCCCCCCACAAATTCGAAGGTAATCCTGAACTAATCAACATGGCATTCATCATATCCTTAAGGGTACGATTCTTACGTTCAGCTACACCATTGGATTGAGGTGAATAAGGGGTTGTAGTTTCATGTATTATGTCATGTTCTTCACAGAAATCTCCAATAGGAATTAGATACTCACCACCACGGTCAGACCTAAAAGTTTTAATGGTAGCATTCAATTGGTTTTCAACTTCACGTTTATATATCTTAAAGGCTTCTAAGGCATCGTCCTTCTGTTGTGGAGAAAAATGATCCTAAAAATTCTAACTGCAAGTGCACAGTGTCGGCAAGCAACACAGGGCAAGCACAGGTCAGTTCCACAGGGACAAGGGGGTGCAAGTGCTATCTTTCTTATTGTAACCAAATTCTTACTGATTACACTAACCAGGGCAGATTACTAATTGGACAAGTCAAACTAACATTTATTTCTTTTCACTAACATTAAACAGAACTAATCATTAACTTCTCAATCATTAGCAGTTATTAATCATTAATCAGAACTAACATTAAACAGAACCAACATTTATTTTAAACAGAATTAACATTAACTTTTCACTAGCATTTATTAAACAGAACTAACATTATCTTTTCACTAGCATTTATTTTCCACTAACTTTAAACAGAACTAACATTAACTTCTCAATCATTAACAATTAAACTGAATTCAAAACATTCAAGGCATTAACTTCAGGCTAGCATTGGATTTCTACTAACATCAAAATCAACACAGCATTTATTTCTGGTGCATTAATCACTGACTACTAATCATTTACATTAATCATTAATCATTGACACTAATCATTCACATTAACTGAACAAGCAGATTTGTAGGCAGAACATTACACTAATTCAATCATTGAAATTGAAGCAAGGTTACAAAGATAACTAAAGGTGAACAAGCAAATATTGAGGTTAAAATTTCTGAACAGCAATGAAGAGTTGGTGAATCTGGTGAATGGGAAACTAGGGTTTGAGAATTCACCTCTCAGCCCATACTATCATGTTAACTATTGCACTACTCAGCTTCTTTAAGTGGATAAATTACCTCCAATCACTAAATCAAGGCAAGCATTAGTTGTCTGCTTAAAGAACAACTAATCAAAACACAGTAACAAGCAATTGAGAGTAAGTGAACATACATAGGGGAATTCTAACTACCTAGGATGCTTGACATTCTAGGTGAAAGCAACATGTTGTTCATCAGCAAAAATTGTATCCTACACAGTGATATTATCATACATCAGTAGCAATAGGCACACATTCTAGTATTAAGGCTAAGGGTTTCATCTAAACCCTAGTTAGGATGTTTAGTTCATGAGTAGAGGACCTAACATGATACTAACAGTATGAGTGTACATGGAGAATTCAACAGAGACAGAACACAAGCCAATTCCAATTGATTGATAATTTTTTCACTCAAATTAAACTTGGGTCTCTCTCCCTCCTTCTCACAATGTTACACAGTGCCCATTTTATATCAGAACAATAAACCTAATTGTAAATCCCCAAATCAGAAAATTAGGGTTTTTTTTAAATTACAAAAAATTGGACTTACAAACTCCCAAAATTTGCTCGACCCATGCCTTCTTTAGTCCTTGTTGTCGATTACCCATGCTTTCTTCTGCTCCTCTGCTACGAATTCAGTTCCCATCAACCTAGTTCTCTCATGTCAAAACCCTAACAGTGGGTAGGGTTAATGAAATGGGTGAAATAGGGTGATGGGTTTTGTTATCGGTTGATGGAGATGGTGGTGTTGTCGGGTGTTTGTGGTGGTGGTGGAGCTCGAGGTCTGGTGGTGGCAGGGAGTTGCAGGCGATGGTGGTTCTGGAAGTGGTCGGGTGGAGAAGATGAGATCGAAGTTTTGGGAAGAAGGGAGTGTTTGGGTGGTAGTATAGGCTTCGGTGCTAGGGTGTGAAGCGGGAGCATCTGATTCGATGTTTGGCGAGATGAGCTGTTGGATATGGAGATGGTAGGTGGATCCAACGATGAGATGGGAGGCTGTGGGTAGCGACCGTCGGATGGAGGAATGCAACGAAAAGGACGGCCCAAGATGGAGATGGGCGTTGCGATGTAAAGCGGGAGCTTCGGAGTTTGATGTGCGATGATGGAGCGACCGTAGGATGCTGAAATGCTTCGATCTGACGGCTGAAATCCGATACGGGCTTGGGTAGTGGAAATGGGTTTGAGAAAGGGTTTTGGGCCTTGGGTATGGCAGGCCCATAACTTCTTTAAGAACAATTCTTCCTTCTTGAGCCCATTTCTACCCTCTTGGTCTTGTGCACAACATTCTTCGCGGCTTCCTTGCGTAATTCCTCCCGGCTTTTCACTACTTTTCTGCTCTTTTTGCTCCGCACTTCATCCAGATTTTATTTGTTACCTAAAAATGCAAAAATTAAGTAAGAAAAATATTTATTCTTGAAAACAATGAAAATACAGAATATGGGATAAAATGTAGAATTAATGCGCAAAAGATGAGTTAAATGCCAACAAAAAGGGATAAATATATACAATATTTGGCACTCATCAAATACCCCCAAACCTGAATTTTACTTGTCCTCAAGTAAAAACAAACTAAGGAAATCCTACCTATACCACTGTCGCTGGTCTCTCGAATGCATTTAGCGTATGCACTAAGCCTTTTAAACCACTAAGTGTCCCTAGTGGACGAGTTGAAGTCTCGTGAAGGTTTACCAGAGGTGTGCCTACAAAACCTAAGGACAAAATATAAGCTCATATTCCGTCAAATGTGACATGTGCAAAACAGTTTAAGCTCACAACAAAATGGAGATGTCAATCTAGCTATCAAGGCACAATCCTAGCACTGATAACAAATAAGGACATGTGATAAGAGTGTAAAGTGTATCTACACATGTGTAAAGAAAGATCTGAAGTTATGACTACTAATCACCAAGAGATAGTTTCTCAGGCTAAGAACTGAGGTCGAAATCTAGCTAGCTGTCCGGACTTTACGAGAATTGTGAATGAGTTGGAGGTATTTCACAATTACTCGCGTTGTACATCAATGGCATACACCCTTCCTTGCTTATTACAATGAAACAACAAAAATAACTCTTTACATGACTCTTATTTACATTGACTACTCTCTTTTTATTTTTGGAACAAGAGATGATGGAATTGATAAATACTTGATTTTTTTGGTATTTTTCTGAAATTTTTCTGATGATTTTTTTTTTTTTTTTTTTTTTTGATACAAATGATACTGATTTTTACATATGGTAGCACTTTTGATACATAACAAAAAGAAACAAAAAAAATTACATGACACTTTGCAAGAGGTAGCCCTTCTTGAGCACCCAGTTAAATTCGATGGTTGTTTTTCTTAATGTAACCTCCATCTTCTATCCCAACCAACCAAAGAACAAGCTAGTCAAGTTTCGTTCAGTATTCTAAAGTGATTGGCAATCGTAACTTCCTATCCAACACCTTGAAGATCGAGGCCATACATGTATTGGTAGATCGTGCGCGTGCAAATTTCTTATCACTATGTGAATTGTGCTAGAATCAGGGTGCCTAAATATCTAGACTAAGACTCCTAATAAAAATACATATTTGCACAAGAGTCAACATTTCAAGGTAGATGAGCTCCATTTTTTTATGATTTTTCATTTTTTTAATTTTTTTATTTTGATTTTTTTTAATTTTTTTTTTTGGAATTTTTCAATTTTTTCAAAAAAAAAAAAAATGGAGTTCGTTTTCAATTATAGCATATTATCGTGGCATCTACTCTATACCCCCAAACCTAAACTAAACATTGTCCTCAATGTTTCAAAATATGGAAAGAATTAAAATGCAAGATATGGAAAGGGACATGCTGAGTAGAGTAAAAGGAGAGAGAATACCCGATTTCGGCGAAAGCAGAATTAAAACTCCGTTATTCAAGGCAAAAATCCAACATATTTCAGCCGAGATCATATTGGATTAGCAAAATATATACAAAAGGAACAAAAGGGTTTTTAAAATTTATCTACTTGATTATATACAAAAAATTCACCATACACCAACAATCTAAAGAGTTGAGGATCAACCCAAAAGACGAAGTGTAGACATTTCAACAGCCTCACACAATAATAACAGGAAAGAGACGCAAGTGAAACTGTGAAACAAAATGAGCTACCCCCAAACCTGGATTTTACAGAAGATATAGTTTTGAAAACAAAATCGCGCAGTTTTGGGGGTTCATCATGCAAAAGGTCTAGCTCGAAATGAACTGTGCTAGGGACGGGCAAACATGCAATTTCCAACTGTGGTTCCTCAAATGTTTTATATTTGGATGAAAAATAGTCCAAGAGGACTTGGGAAGCACACAGTTCCAAACCTAGGTTAGGAATTTTCAGAAAAATTGGTTTGACAATATGGGTACAAACCAAATCTAGGTTGGGTGGAAGGACAACAGATTGTGACTTAGGTAGGAATAGGCATTTCATTATCAATCAAATCAAAATCTTCTAACTCATCTACACATGTCACATCATGCTCACAATCATCAATCACATGGCAAGTTCACACTCAGAATCATCAACATCATCAACAAATTTATTCTCATGCATCAGCAAATCAGGAGAAATATCACAATGTGACCTAGGTAGAGAATCAGACACATCAACTCTATTTTCATGCATATTAGTGTCTACAGAAGATTCAACTATCCCTATGTCATGCTCATTTCACAGAATAATTGTACGAATCCCATGTCAATATCAAATCATATGAATTACATGAGTATTAGAAAAAAACAACATTCATGAAGGTCGAGGGCGAGAAGCCAGATGTTATTGAACCAACAGGTTCCACAATATTTTCATGTTGCTTCTAACATCATCATATCATCATAATCATCATCATGGTAGCATGCATATTGGTCCTCATTAAAAGTGGTGGTGTCATTAGTCGATTCATGTTTCTCTAAATTGGGTTCATATTCAACATTATCTACATGAATGGGACTAGACACTTCATTAGGGACAACATACATTTCCTCATGAATTTCCTCCTTTTGTAGGTGGAGCAAAATCTGATCTAAATATGCCTGAATTCGTGATGTAGATCTATCGAAGTTTTGCTCACTGAGTCTGAAAGATTCTGTGGTGGAGTCTAAATTCATGGGAGTACAAATTCTTCATGTTCAAATTGTGGTGAATGGTACATGTGTGCATGGTCATTAGGGTCTACAAAATATTGATCGCAACCCTCAAAGGATTGATTATGGTCCCAATGACTACCATTCTCACAATTTATGGGCATTTCATACCTTGGATTTTCTCTAGATGGCCTAAAATTATGCAAAATATGACAATGCTCAACAGGGTGGTCTAAACTACCACATGCGGGACATGCATAGATTTCAGGTTGCCTAAGAAAATTAGATGTGACAGATTCCTCATGTGATTGTATTTCTAAAGCTGTGATTCGAGCTTCTATTTGATCCATAAGAGATGATTGGGTGAGTGAGGCACTAGCAAAATGTTCATTTTCACGTTGCGATAAATGATGCATGTATGAATAGTCATTAGGGTTCATGTATTGCGGCTCGGGACTTTGAAAATGTCCATAATAATTCCTATGACTATTGACATCATGGTCCGTGGAAGGTTCATAACGTGGCATATGCCCATAAGCAAGTTCTCTAAGAGTTTTATTTCCATCCCCAGGAGCAGACCAATATCCAGACATGATTGGCTCAAAAGCTAAGTAACTATGTTACAAAGCTCAGAATTTGGTTTTTAAAAGGGTTTGGATTTTTGGGAAAAATTTGGTTTTGGTGGGAGACAATTTTTTTGGCAAATTTGGTTTAATGGGATAATTTAGAAAAAATTTGGTTGTCAAAATGGGAGCAAGTAAAATTTGGTTTTTGAATGGGAGAAAAGTTTTGGTTTTTGAAATTAGGAGCAAATTTTTTTTTTTTTAAAAAAAGAAAATAAAATTAAGAAAATAAAATTTGGTTTTTTGAAATGGGAGCAAGCCCACTGTGCAAGCCTCTAATGAAATGGAAGGAAGGCTGCGGCCCACAATCGGTTATCAGCTGGGTTTAAACCAAGAGTCCAAAATACAAGTCCAATGGAAAAATTTAAACAAGCCCACACAAAATAAATACAAGCCCACAAATTAAACAACAAGCCCAAAAATAAATTATTACAAACCCAAAATAGAAAAATAAAAAGCCCAAAAAAATTGGGTTAGTTATTACAAGCCCACAATTAAAAATTTGGAAGCCCACAGGTTGGGTTCTCTCAATTAATGGGTTTAGGCTTACCTTTTTAGCACAGCCCAGCTGCTCTGATATTGTTGCAAAAACCCAGTTGGGTTTTGGTTCTTTTCCTTGGTGGCGTCCCAGCAGAGGAAAAACAGGTTCAGAATCAGCAGGTCCAACAGCAAATGAAATGAAGCAGATGCAGATGCAAATGCTATGAAATGAAATACAAAATAGCTAAGAAAAACACAGATAAAACACAGCACCAATCCCCGGCAGCGGCGCCAAAAACTTGATGTGGAGAAAAATGATCCTAAAAATTCTAACTGCAAGTGCACAGTGTCGGCAAGCAACACAGGGCAAGCACAGGTCAGTTCCACAGGGACAAGGGGGTGCAAGTGCTATCTTTCTTATTGTAACCAAATTCTTACTGATTACACTAACCAGGGCAGATTACTAATTGGACAAGTCAAACTAACATTTATTTCTTTTCACTAACATTAAACAGAACTAATCATTAACTTCTCAATCATTAGCAGTTATTAATCATTAATCAGAACTAACATTAAACAGAACCAACATTTATTTTAAACAGAATTAACATTAACTTTTCACTAGCATTTATTAAACAGAACTAACATTATCTTTTCACTAGCATTTATTTTCCACTAACTTTAAACAGAACTAACATTAACTTCTCAATCATTAACAATTAAACTGAATTCAAAACATTCAAGGCATTAACTTCAGGCTAGCATTGGATTTCTACTAACATCAAAATCAACACAGCATTTATTTCTGGTGCATTAATCACTGACTACTAATCATTTACATTAATCATTAATCATTGACACTAATCATTCACATTAACTGAACAAGCAGATTTGTAGGCAGAACATTACACTAATTCAATCATTGAAATTGAAGCAAGGTTACAAAGATAACTAAAGGTGAACAAGCAAATATTGAGGTTAAAATTTCTGAACAACAATGAAGAGTTGGTGAATCTGGTGAATGGGAAACTAGGGTTTGAGAATTCACCTCTCAGCCCATACTATCATGTTAACTATTGCACTACTCAGCTTCTTTAAGTGGATAAATTACCTCCAATCACTAAATCAAGGCAAGCATTAGTTGTCTGCTTAAAGAACAACTAATCAAAACACAGTAACAAGCAATTGAGAGTAAGTGAACATACATAGGGGAATTCTAACTACCTAGGATGCTTGACATTCTAGGTGAAAGCAATATGTTGTTCATCAACAAAAATACATCCTACACAGTGATATTATCATACATCAGTAGCAATAGGCACGCATTCTAGTATTAAGGCTAAGGGTTTCATCTAAACCCTAGTTAGGATGTTTAGTTCATGAGTAGAGGACCTAACATGATACTATCAGTATTGGTGTACATGGAGAATTCAACAGAGACAGAACACAAGCCAATTCCAATTGATTGATAATTTTTCACTCAAATTAAACTTGGGTCTCCCCCTCTTCTCCTTCACAAAGTTACACAGTGCCCATTTTATACCAGAACAATAAACCTAATTGTAAATCCCCAAATCAGAAAATTAGGTTTTTTTAAATTACAAAAAATTGGACTTACAAACTCCCAAAAATTTGCTCGACCATGCCTTCTTTAGTCCTTGTTGTCGATTACCATGCTTTCTTCTGCTCCTCTGCTATGAACTCAGTTCCCATCAACCTAGTTCTCTCATGTCAAAACCCTAACAGGGGTAGGGTTAATGAAATGGGTGAAATAGGGTGATGGGTTTTGTTGTCGGTTGATGGAGATGGTGGTGTTGTCGGGTGTTTGTGGTGGTGGTGGAGCTCGAGGTCTGGTGGTGGCAGTGGAGTTGCAGGTGATGGTGGTTCTGGAAGTGGTGGGTGGAGAAGATGAGATCGAAGTTTTGGGAAGAAGGGAGTGTTTGGGTGGTAGTATAGGGTGTTTGGTGCTAGGGGTGAAGCGGGAGCATTGGTTCGATGTTTGGCGAGCTGATCCGTAGGATGTGACGATGGTAGGTGGATCCAACGATGAGATGGGAGGCTGTGGGTGGGTAGCGACGTCGGAGAGGAATGCAACGAAAAGGATGGCCCAAGATGGAGATGGGCGTTGCGATTGTAAAGGGGGGCTTCGGAGTTGATGTGCGATGATGGAGCGACCGTAGGATGCTGGAAATGCTTCGATCTGCGGCTGAAATCCGAAATCCGATACGGGCTTGGGTAGTGGAAATGGTTTGAGAAAGGGTTTTTGGGCCTTGGGTATGGCAGGCCCATAACTTCTTTAAGAACAATTCTTCCTTCTGAGCCAATTTCTACCCTCTTGGTCTTGTGCACAACATTCTTCGCGGCTTCCTTGCGTAATTCCTCCCGGCTTTTCACTACTTTCTGTCTTTTTGCTCCGCACTTCATCCAGATTTATTTGTTACCTAAAAATGCAAAAATTAAGTAAGAAAAATATTTATTCTTGAAAACAATGAAAATACAGAATATGGGATAAAATGTAGAATTAATGCGCAAAAGATGAGTTAAATGCCAACAAAAAGGGATAAATATATACAATATTTGGGCACTCATCAAATACCCCCCCAAACCTGAGATTTTTACTTGTCCTCAAGTAAAAACAAACTAAGAGAAATCCTACCTATACCATGTCGCTGTATCTCGAATGCATTTAGCGTATGCACTAAGCCTTTTAAACCACTAAGTGTCCCTAGTGGACGAGTTGAAGTCTGTGAAGGTTTACCAGAGGTGTGCCTACAAAAAAACCGGACAAAATATAAGCTCATATTCCGTCAAATGTGACATGTGCAAAACAGTTTAAGCTCACAGCAAAATGGAGATGTCAATCTAGCTATCAAGGCACAATATAGCATGATAACAAATAAGGAATGTGATAAGAGTGTAAAGTGTATCTACACATGTGTAAAGAAAGATCTGAAGTTATGACTACTAATCACCAAGAGATAGTTTCTCAGGCTAAGAACTGAGGTCGAAATCTAGCTAGATGTCGGACTTACGAGAATTGTGAATGATGGTGGAGGTATTCACAATTACTCGCGTTGTACATCAATGACATTACACCCTTCCTTGCTTATTACAATGAAACAACAAAAATAACTCTTTACATGACTCTTATTTACATTGACTACTCTCTTTTTATTTTTGGAACAAGAGATGATGGAATTGATAAATACTTGATTTTTTGGTATTTTTCTGAAATTTTTCTGATGATTTTTTTTTTTTTTTTTTGATACAAATGATACTGATTTTTACATATGGTAGCACTTTTGATACATAACAAAAAGAAACAAAAAAAATTACATGACACTTTGCAAGAGGTAGCCCTTCTTGAAGCACCCAGTTAAATTCGATGGTTGTTTTTCTTAATGTAACCTCCATCTTCTATCCCAACCAACCAAAGAACAAGCTAGTCAAGTTTCGTTCAGTATTCTAAAGTGATTGGCAATCGTAACTTCCTATCCAACACCTTGAAGATCGAGGCCATACATGTATTGGTAGATCGTGCGCGTGCAAATTTCTTATCACTATGTGAATTGTGCTAGAATCAGGGTGCCTAAATATCTAGACTAAGACTCCTAATAAAAATACATATTTGCACAAGAGTCAACATTTCAAGGTAGATGAGCTCCTTTTTTTATGATTTTTCATTTTTTTAATTTTTTTATTTTGATTTTTTTTAATTTTTTTTTTTTTGGAATTTTTCAATTTTTCAAAAAAAAAACAAAAAATGGAGTTCGTTTTCAATTATAGCATATTATCGTGGCATCTACTCTATACCCCCAAACCTAAACTAAACATTGTCCTCAATGTTTCAAAATATGGAAAGAATTAAAATGCAGATATGGAAGGGACATGAGTAGAGTAAAAGGAGAGAGAATACCCGATTTCGGCGAAAGCAGAATTAAAACTCCGTTATTCAAGGCAAAAATCCAACATATTTCAGCCGAGATCATATTGGATTAGCAAAATATATACAAAAGGAACAAAAGGGTTTTTAAAATTTATCTACTGATTATATACAAAAAATTCACCATACACAACAATCTAAAGAGTTGAGGATCAACCCAAAAGACGAAGTGTAGACATTTCAACAGCTTCACACAATAATAACAGGAAGAAAAACGCAAGTGAAACTGTGAAACAAAATGAGCTACCCCCAAACCTGGATTTTACAGAAGATATAGTTTTGAAAACAAAATCGCGCAGTTTTGGGGGTTCATCATGCAAAAGGTCTAGCTCGAAATGAACTGTGCTAGGGACGGGCAAACATGCAATTTCCAACTGTGGTTCCTCAAATGTTTATATATGGAAAAATAGTCCAAGAGGACTTGGGAAGCACACAGTTCCAAACCTAGGTTAGGAATTTTCAGAAAAATTGGTTTTACAATATGGTACAAACCAAATCTAGGTTGGGTGGAAGGCCAACAGATTGTGACTTAGGTAGAAGAATAGGCATTCATTATCAATCAAATCAAAATCTTCTAACTCATCTACACATGTCACATCATGCTCACAATCATCAATCACATTGGCAAGTTCACACTCAGAATCATCAACATCATCAACAAATTTATTCTCATGCATCGGCAAATCAGGAGAAATATCACAATGTGACCTAGGTAGAGAATCAGACACATCAAATTATTTTCATGCATATTAGTGTCTACAGAAGATTCAACTATTCCTATGTCATGCTCATCTTCACAGAATAATTGTACGAATCCCATGTCAATATCAAAATCATATGAATTACAATGAGTATTAGAAAAAACAACATTCATGAAGGTCGAGGGCGAGAAGCCATATGTTATTGAACCAACAGGTTCCACAATATTTTCATGTTCTTCTAACAATCATCATAATCATCATAATCATCATCATGGTAGCATGCATATTGGTCCTCATTAAAAGTGGTGGTGTCATTAGTCGATTCATGTTCTCTAAATTAGGTTCATATTCAACATTATTTACATGAATGGGACTAGACACTTCATTAGGGACAACATACATTTCCTCATGAATTTCCTCCTTTTGTAGGTGAAGCAAAATCTGATCTAAATATGCCTGAATTCGTGATGTAGATCTATCGAAGTTTTGCTCACTGAGTCTGAAAGCTTCTGTGGTGGAGTCTAAATTCATGGGAGTACAAAATTCTTCATGTTCAAATTGTGGTGATTGGTACATGTGTGCATGGTCATTAGGGTTAAAAAGATTGATCGCAACCCTCAAAGGATTGATTATGGTCCCAATGACTACCATTCTCACAATTTATGGGCATTTCATACCTTGGATTTTCTCTAGATGCCTAAAATTATGCAAAATATGACAATGCTCAACAGGGTGGTCTAAACTACCACATGCGGGACATGCATAGATTTCAGGTTGCCTAAGAAAATTAGATGTGACAGATTCCTCATGTGATTGCATTTCTAAAGCTGTGATTCGAGCTTCTATTTGATCCATAAGTGATGATTGGGTGAGTGAGGCACTAGCAAAATGTTCATTTTCACGTTGCGATAAATGATGCATGTATGAATAGTCATTAGGGTTCATGTATTGCGGCTCGGGACTTTGAAAATGTCCATAATAATTCCTATGACTATTGACATCATGGTCCGTGGAAGGTTCATAACGTGGCATATGCCCATAAGCAAGTTCTCTAAGAGTTTTATTTCCATCCCCAGGAGCAGACCAATATCCAGACATGATTGGCTCAAAAGCTAAGTAACTATGTTACAAAGCTCAGAATTTGGTTTTTAAAGGGTTTGGATTTTTGGGAAAATTTGGTTTTGGTGGGAGACATTTTTTTGGCAAATTTGGTTTTAATGGGATAATTTAGAAAAAATTTGGTTGTCAAAATGGGAGCAAGTAAAATTTGGTTTTTGAATGGGAGAAAAGTTTTGGTTTTTGAAATTAGGAGCAAATTTTTTTTTTTTTAAAAGAAAATAAAATTAAGAAAATAAAATTTGGTTTTTTGAAATGGGAGCAAGCCCACTGTGCAAGCCTCTAATGAAATGGAAGGAAGGCTGCGGCCCACAATCGGTTATCAGCTGGGTTTAAACCCAGAGTCCAAAATACAAGTCCAATGGAAAAATTTAAACAAGCCCACACAAAATAAATACAAGCCCACAAATTAAACAACAAGCCCAAAAATAAATTATTACAAACCCAAAATAGAAAAATAAAAAGCCCAAAAAATTGGGTTAATTATTACAAGCCCACAATTAAAAATTTGGAAGCCCACAGGTTGGGTTCTCTCAATTAATGGGTTTAGGCTTACCTTTTTAGCACAGCCCAGCTGCTCTGATATTGTTGCAAAAACCCAGTTGGGTTTTGGTTCTTTTCCTTGGTGGCGTCCCAGCAGAGGAAAAACAGGTTCAGAATCAGCAGGTCCAACAGCAAATGAAATGAAGCAGATGCAGATGCAAATGCTATGAAATGAAATACAAAATAGCTAAGAAAAACACAGATAAAACACAGCACCAATCCCCGGCAGCGGCGCCAAAAACTTGATGTGGAGAAAAATGATCCTAAAAATCTAACTGCAAGTGCACAGTGTCGGCAAGCAACACAGGGCAAGCACAGGTCAGTTCCACAGGGACAAGGGGTGCAAGTGCTATCTTTCTTATTGTAACCAAATTCTTACTGATTACACTAACCAGGGCAGATTACTAATTGGACAAGTCAAACTAACATTTATTTCTTTTCACTAACATTAAACAGAACTAATCATTAACTTCTCAATCATTAGCAGTTATTAATCATTAATCAGAACTAACATTAAACAGAACCAACATTTATTTTAAACAGAATAACAT
This sequence comes from Papaver somniferum, assembly GCF_003573695.1. Classification (NCBI taxonomy): domain Eukaryota; kingdom Viridiplantae; phylum Streptophyta; class Magnoliopsida; order Ranunculales; family Papaveraceae; genus Papaver; species Papaver somniferum. Next base: position 4,894,381 of record NC_039362.1, read on the forward strand.
TAACTTTTCACTAGCATTTATTAAACAGAACTAACATTATCTTTTCACTAGCATTTATTTTCCACTAACTTTAAACAGAACTAACATTAACTTCCAATCATTAACAATTAAACTGAATTCAAAACATTCAAGGCATTAACTTCAGGCTAGCATTGGATTTCTACTAACATCAAAATCAACACAGCATTTATTTCTGGTGCATTAATCACTGACTACTAATCATTTACATTAATCATTAATCATTGACACTAATCATTCACATTAACTGAACAAGCAGATTTGTAGGCAGAACATTACACTAATTCAATCATTGAAATTGAAGCAAGGTTACAAAGATAACTAAAGGTGAACAAGCAAATATTGAGGTTAAAATTTCTGAACAGCAATGAAGAGTTGGTGAATCTGGTGAATGGGAAACTAGGGTTTGAGAATTCACCTCTCAGCCCATACTATCATGTTAACTATTGCACTACTCAGCTTCTTTAAGTGGATAAATTACCTCCAATCACTAAATCAAGGAAAGCATTAGTTGTCTGCTTAAAGAGCAACTAATCAAAACACAGTAACAAGCAATTGAGAGTAAGTGAACATACATAGGGGAATTCTAACTACCTAGGATGCTTGACATTCTAGGTGAAAGCAATATGTTGTTCATCAACAAAAATACATCCTACACAGTGATATTATCATACATCAGTAGCAATAGGCACGCATTCTAGTATTAAGGCTAAGGGTTTCATCTAAACCCTAGTTAGGATGTTTAGTTCATGAGTAGAGGACCTAACATGATACTATAAGTATTGGTGTACATGGAGAATTCAACAGAGACAGAACACAAGCCAATTCCAATTGATTGATAATTTTTCACTCAAATTAAACTTGGGTCTCCCCCTCTTCTCCTTCACAAAGTTACACAGTGCCCATTTTATACCAGAACAATAAACCTAATTGTAAATCCCCAAATCAGAAAATTAGGTTTTTTTAAATTACAAAAAATTGGACTTACAAACTCCCAAAATTTGCTCGACCCATGCCTTCTTTAGTCCTTGTTGTCGATTACCCATGCTTTCTTCTGCTCCTCTGCTATGAATTCAGTTCCCATCAACCTAGTTCTCTCATGTCAAAACCCTAACAGTGGGTAGGGTTAATGAAATGGGTGAAATAGGGTGATGGGTTTTGTTGTCGGTTGATGGAGATGGTGGTGTTGTCGGGTGTTTGTGGTGGTGGTGGAGCTCGAGGTCTGGTGGTGGCAGTGGAGTTGCAGGTGATGGTGGTTCTGGAAGTGGTCGGGTGGAGAAGATGAGATCGAAGTTTTGGGAAGAAGGGAGTGTTTGGGTGGTAGTATAGGGTGTTTGGTGCTAGGGTGTGAAGCGGGAGCATCTGGTTCGATGTTTGGCGAGCTGATCCGTAGGATGTGACGATGGTAGGTGGATCCAACGATGAGATGGGAGGCTGTGGGTAGCGACCGTCGGATGGAGGAATGCAACGAAAAGGACGGCCCAAGATGGAGATGGGCGTTGCGATGTAAAGCGGGAGCTTCAGAGTTTGATGTGCGATGATGGAGCGACCGTAGGATGCTGAAATGCTTCGATCTGACGGCTGAAATCCGATACGGGCTTGGGTAGTGGAAATGGGTTTGAGAAAGGGTTTTGGGCCTTGGGTATGGCAGGCCCATAACTTCTTTAAGAACAATTCTTCCTTCTTGAGCCCATTTCTACCCTCTTGGTCTTGTGCACAACATTCTTCGCGGCTTCCTTGCGTAATTCCTCCCGGCTTTTCACTACTTTTCTGCTCTTTTTGCTCCGCACTTCATCCAGATTTTATTTGTTACCTAAAAATGCAAAAATTAAGTAAGAAAAATATTTATTCTTGAAAACAATGAAAATACAGAATATGGGATAAAATGTAGAATTAATGCGCAAAAGATGAGTTAAATGCCAACAAAAAGGGATAAATATATACAATATTTGGCACTCATCACCTTCCCTCTAAGAAAATAAACCTGACAGTACCTCGTACAATCATCTATAAAAGTGACAAACCATTTCTTACCACCTCTAGTTTGAACTGACTTCATGTCAACTACGTCTGAATGAATCAATTATAACGGTTTAGTGTTTCTCTGGACATTCTTCCTGAATGATTTCTTAGCATGCTTAGATTATACGCAGATCTCACACTTATGACTTTTATCTAAAGTGAATTTGGGTATGCAGCCTACGCTAGCCAGTTTATGCATTGATTTGTAATTTACATGACCAAGTCTACCATGCCAAACATTCGATGACACACACATGTAAGCAGAAGAATCATTCAATTTCACTTCAGGACAGGTTACATTAAGTTTGTAAAGAACCCCAGTCTTATAACCCTTACCCACATAATCATTGCCCTTAGTTACTATAAGTTTTCCAGACTCAATTGAAACTTTAAAACCCTTATCATCTAAAACAGAACAAGAAACAAGATTTTTGCAGATGTCTGGAACATGAAGAACTTCATTCAATTGAGAGTCTTGCCAGATGTGAGCTTCAGACCGACCTTTCCTTTTCCTGCAACCTCTGATGCAGATGAGTTACCCATATAGAGTTTCTCGCCTTCCCCTACCCTCTGGTAGGAGGTGAACAGGTCTCTGTTCCCACAAACATGCTTGGTAGATCCAGAGTCTACCCACCAGTCCATCACATTGGTCACAAAATTAACTTCAGACACTACAGCAGAAAACTCATCCTTGTTCTTTTCAATCAAGTTAGCATTATCCTTCTTGTCCTTACGATGTCTACAGTGAATTGCCATATGGCCAGTAACTCCACATGCATAACAAGCACCCTTAATTTTAGTAATGCTAGACTCTGGTTTTCGAAACATACCTTTCTTGGGAGGACCACGCTTAGAGTTACGATTGTTACTCTCACCTTTTCCAGCTTTGGAAGATCTATGTTCAGTCATATGAGCTTTATTACTCATGTCCCTTGCAGAAGACACGTTCTTATCTTTGGAGCACATCAACTCTTCCACTTGAATCTTCTTCCCTAATTCAACCATGTTGATCTCGCCAGTTTCATGTCTTAGATTTTTCTTGTACTCAGACCAGGAAGTTGGTAACTTCTCAATTACTGCAGATACTTGAAACGTCTCATCAATGACCATACCTTCAGCAAGAATATCATTAATAATCTATTGAAATTCGAGGAATTGATCAACAACAGGCTTATCATTCGTCATCTTGAAGTCCATAAACTTCGCCACCAGAAATTTCTTGCTCCCTGCAGTCTCTGCTTGATACTTTGCTTCTAACACACTCCACAAATCATAAGCACTGAAATTTTCTTTAGCATTGTAAAAATCATACATCGTATCTTCCAAACCATCCATGATATGATTTTTTGCCAGAAAATTACACCGCTTGTTATACTCGATCACCTCCTCAGTTAAAGCTTCAGCATTCATCAATTCATCATGTGGAACAAGTACATAATCCAGTTCATGATGGCTTAGATAAAACAACATCTTGGATTGCCATCTCTTGAAATCCTTTCCATTAAAACTTCTGTGGTCTTTCAACGTCGTTCTTTCCCATTGTTACAAGGAAAAATTAATGTGTTAAGATTATTGGAGTCTTGCAACAATAGAAGAAACGTCAGATGTATCAAACAATAAATATAAAGAACCGTATCAAACAAATCTACCACGAACAAATTGATGAGGGCAGAATTTATACTGTGTATGGAAGCTTTCTCCCATATTTATACTGGGGAGAATTTTAAACCAACTAGAGGCCTTCGACAAGGTGACCCTCTCTCGCCTTACTTATTTATAATGTGTATGGAAGCTTTCTCCCGTATTTTGTATAATGCAGATCCGCAAAGGAAGATTCATGGCATCAAAGAAACAAGATCCAGTCCAAGTATCAGCCACCTGTGTTTTGCGGATGACATACTATTATTTCTTAAGGCCAAACCAGCAGATCTCAGGTATCTTCATTCCTTACTAGACCAATTCAGCAATGCTTCTGGGAAAGTAGTAAACCTTCAGAAATTTGCAATCTTCTTCAACAAAAAGCTCCCAAGGTCTGTGTGCATCCAATATGCACAAACACTTCAGATGAAATCTACAGAATTAGGGGAAAAATATTTGGGTCTGCCACTACTCATGTCTCGCTCAAGAACGCAGAATTGTTCATTTCTTAGAGATAAAATGAAAGCTAAGCTACAAGGATGGGAAGGGAAAATGCTCACTCAAGCATATAGGAGTACTCAACTTCAGAGTATATTAGGGACCATGCCTCTTTATCCGATGCACTGCTTAAATCTTCCCAAACAAACTATCAATAATTTTGATAAAGTCCAACGTAATTACTGGTGGAATCACAATGCTTCTACACGTCCCAGACATTACAAGAACTGGTCCAGCTTATGTCTTCCGAAATTATATGGAGGTTTGGGCTTTAAAAACTTATCCGTCTATAATTCTGCACTTCTAACTAAAATGGCATGCCAACTATTACATAATCATAATTCTCTTTGGGGTAAGCTTCTTCACAGTAAATACTTATCTTATCAAGACTTATTAACATACACTCTCAATCCAGGAACTTCATGGGTCTGGCAAAGTAGTTGCCATGGATTGCAGCAGGTGCAAATACTTTCTATCTGGAAAGTGGTTGACGGTAAAACTATAAATATCTGGAGACACCATTGGATTCCTATTTCAGACGGCCCATTATTACATCCAGAAGATCTAAATTTAAGTGATTACCAATATGTTTCCGAGCTTATAGATGAAGATAACTGATCTTGGAAAGTGGAGCTTCTCCAGCAATTGTTTACTCCATACCAGGTACAAAAAACTCTCACTATCCCACTGGATATGACGAGAAAAGACAAACTTGTCTGGCCTTTAACCTCCACTGAACACTTCACCACCAAATCGGTTTACAACCATTTGGTTAAGGAGCCCCAGCAAAATCAACCACAACATCTGCAAATGCCATCCAAAGTTTGGCTGCAACTATGGAAATTAAAGATTCCATATAAACTGGTACATTTTCTTTGGAAGTTGCTTCATAACATCATTCCGGTTAGAACGAGAATTTTCAAAGTTCGCTCTCAGCAAGATCAACTTTTTCCATTGTGTCATCAAGCTCCAGAAACCACAACTCATTTATTTCTGCAATGCTTGGTTGCTCGCGCAGTTTGGGGTGCTTTTCGCCACACTTGCTCAACATCACCAGTGGGTACAACACGATTCAACACTGGATTCGTAAATGGGCAGATAAAACAAGTTGCATACAGTTCGGGCACCATGAAACCATATGTTGCATTGCATACATCATGTGGGCTTTATGAAAACATAGATGTGATAGTGTCTTCCAACATACTAACCCAAATGCACTTAGCATAACCAGGCATATAGAACAATATTTTCAGTGGCAACATCTTGAATTTAAACTTGTTACCACTAATGCTTATTCGCAGAGACGGGCTACTATATTTCCTCGTTGGCAACCGCCACCGGAGGGTTACTTTAAAATTAATATTGATGCTTCTATGTTGCATAACTGTACAATTGCGAGAATTGTCATTCTAATTAGAGATCCTGCAGGGTGATTTGTGGAAGCCATGGGACTCCTCCAGCATGCCAGAAATATAACTCAAGCAGAAGCATGGGGATTCTTACACGCTATGCAATAGGCACATAGATGTCAATACAAGAAGGTTATGTTTGAAAATGATAACATGCATGTAGTGAATCTCCTTAAACCCCAAAAGCTATATCCTCCCTGGAAGGATGCATGTATAATTAATAGGTGTGTAAGTTTGTTAGTTCAAAATCCTTATTGGTCCTGTCTGCATGCAAATAGATCTTGTAATAAAGTTGCTGATGAAATGACTAAATATGTAAGGAAAAATAATTTAGCCACAGTGTTGTGGTTTGTTTGTCCATCGGATTTCAGAACAACTCTTGAAGCTGATTATGCATGTAGTAGCTTGTCATAATCACTAAAACGTCTTGTTTTGTTGTCAAAAAAAAAACCGAAGGAAAAAAAGGAAATTATAAGAAAATAATAAATGAAAAAAAAATGAACCCAATTTTCAGGTGGATAATGTTGTATTAAACTTTTCCGCATCTATAGATTTTTCACCATATATAGTTTTTGGCTTAGTTTGTTTATTCTTCTCATATTCTTGCGTTTAACCTTTGGATTATCATAAAAGGGATCACTTTTAGAACCCTTCAGATCTACATTGTTTATTCCAGGAATTTTTTAACTTCCAATGGATTTTTCCTTTTCCATAGTCATAGAATTTTCTGGGAGATCATTCCTTTTGACACTCAATGCACCATTGACATTCTTTGGTACCCACTTCTGAGTGCATTTAGGAGCATCCAGAACTTTCTTTCTTTTATTCTCTTCACGATTTCTCGGAGGAGAATTGGATTGACTATTCTTTTGTAAGTTAGTCATTTTCCAATTAGGAGCATCAGATCTTGTCTTCGTCTTTACAAAGTTATATTTTTGATAACCATGACAATTGTGAAAAGGATTCGCATGACATTTATAGGAAAACTTAAGTTTACCACATCACTGATTCCTTTGCCTAAAGGTTGGAAGTTTACAACCCGTAATGTCAAGAGGATTATCCTTAACATATGACCTAGGTTTGATCACTTCTTGTGATGCCCAAAGAAGAACATCGTGAAGTTTCTCATCCCTTATGCGAAAACGACATCCCCTTTCCAAGTGACCTTTATTTCCGCAATAATAGCAAACATAAGGAATGTTCTTACCCGGATGCATGTGTGTTGTCATTGGAGGTTGATAGACTTTGCTATTTCGAACAATAATTGTCGGTGTAGGTTTTTCAATTTTGGCTTCAATGGAAGTATTTGGTTAAGAAGGATAACTAGGCTTGACAAATTTTACCTCTTTGCTAATACTTGGAGCATCTATTCCCTTATAGCCCAATCCTCGTGTATCATGATGATTTTTTTACTTGCTCCTAGCATTGTGGTTAATTTGACCGAGCTAGTACTGAATTTTTTCAAGTCATATTCCAATGTCTTGATTTTATCAAGAGCATCAGCTAAATCAGCCTCAAGGTATTTTTCTCGAGCAAGATAAACACTTTCTCTGTCTTCAAAACTACTTTATTGATAGTTAGTCCTTTCTTTAGTTGATGCAAGTTTTTACTCCAACTTATAGAGATCTCGACGAAAAGTATCATATTCAAGTGAACTTTTTATTTAGGTCATTCTCACGATATTTGAGGATTGAACTGTTAATTTTATTCCAAGAATATAGACCTTCGTAAATTCTTCCCAATTTCTTGTTTTCTTGGCAGAAAGGAGTTAGAAAAGGTGTGAGACAAGAAGTAGTCATCCTTTTCTTTGCCAAAGGTTTGAACATCTCGGTATACTCTGATATTTCCTCATCTACATCTCTATCAGTATCAGAATCACCTTCATCGAAAATTTTATCCAACTATTTTCCTTGGTGTGTTTCCCAGTCATAACCAGTTTCTACATCATTAACAAGAGAAACTCGTTTAGTAGATTCACGCGAGGTGATTTCATGTGGATGTTCAGATTTTGACTTAGATGAGTTTTCTCAGGTGTTAAATTCAAACTTTCAACAAAATCGTATCATGTGTGTTCCATATTCGATAATATGTTTATAGGTCAGATCGCTACAAACACGGACTTATTAGGTCCTTACAGTGTTTTATTGATCTGTTACCAACTGAAAATGCGGGGGTACCAAATACACCACCAACTTTTTCTCTTGGACCTATAAGACAAAGCCTAATACAATTGCAAGTAGACCAGCTTAATGATCCTTGAACAATATGTATACACGGTTTATCTTTCTTGGACAATCATTAGTTTTGATCGAAGACCCGTAAACCTAATTAAGTACAAAAAATCTTGGACGATATCAAAAATCAATATCCAAGACAACCTCGTATGTACCGTAACAGCACGTGAACTGAATTCTAACAAGAATAAGTCTTGTAATCTTTATTTCAAGATACTAATTCTCAAGAAAAAATCTTGTAGGTTCCATACGGTTTTAGTTAAAAACTGTCTAGGTTGATTATGGAATCACTTGCTTTTACTCTAATTATATCAAACACAAATATAATGCGGAAGTAAAAAGTAAATCACGACACAGAAAAATTTTGTTAACGAGGAAAACTGCACCTGTAGAAAAATCCTGGGACCTCGTCCAGTTTGAACACCGAGTCATATTAAACCGCTACAAACACTAGCCTACTATCAGACTTCCGACTGGAATGTAGTTCAGACTGAGAAATTCAAACATGGTCACATAATCGGTTTATGTGTGCATTTGCGTATACCGATTATGGTTGATATTCATCACATCAACCCAGAATTGGTTTATGTACGCAGGTGTACAATACCGACAAAATAACATAAGAAATTCATGGTATACATTTCATGAATTTCTTCATACATTAACATAAGTTTTCATTCGAACTTTCATTAAAGAGGTGTTATACTCATTCGACAACTCCATCTCGTATTACTGGTCCATTCAAGCTGCGACATGATATACTTTCACAACATGTCAACTTCATCAGTTAGGTGAGAGAAAGTCACGCAGGTCAATCTAATCATGCATGTCATCCCTAGTCATGCAGGTCAACCTAGTTATGCAGGTCACATTTACAACTAAATAGTATTTTTTACCAAAACACTCGAGACATCAACAACGTCACAAATGGGGGATGTTTATCAGGGTATTTGCCTGGCGGTCTACGACAATGGGGTGTGTAATGCACCCGTTATGAGAAAGTGTCAGGAAATGCGGACGCTTGACAAGTGAAGGAGTAGTGGGTATGCAACCGTTCAGTCTTCCCTCTGTGATAGGGACACGGTTTCATCACTTTCACACGATCTCCATCTTCTCAGTACTCCTTCCACTTCCTACGAGATCAGGGTGTACATGCATGATTATACATAAATAGATTTTATGATATATTTATGAACAAGCAATCATAATCATTAACGCAAGTATCCAGAACACATTGCTTACAACCTTTAAGCAAATTCTACTTTTTGATACACGCTCATACACCATCACATCTCACAGAGTCTACCACTCTGATCTCAACCCTTTCTCTGCTTCCCCCCTGAGACCAACACTTCCCCTTTCTTTATGACCGAAGCAAGACTAAAACAAACATTTGTTGGTTTAGGCAAGGAATATACAGATTGATCTCATGGGACTATTGAGTCCTAACGGTTATATCCATAAGTTGGATTTTTAACGGTTACACCAACGATAGAATTTCATGGGACTATTGAGTCCTATTAGAAATTCCTACTAATTAAAGCCCTTTCTACAAAGAGGTGAGTCGAACTGGTGACCTTCCCGAAAAATCTCTTTCTACAATGAGGTGAATCGTTCCAATCCCAACAACCATCAAGTCCATTGCTAAGTGGTTTGTCTACTCCAACAACAAAAGAGAACGAAAGAAAAAAGGGAAATTAAGATTTATAAGAAAAATAAAATAAAATAATGAATCCAATTTTCAGGTGGATAATGTTGTATCAACTCCAACTCCAATTATAGAGTATAGTTAAAGTAGTACAAATATGGATAAGGGTGAATCCAATAAAGAGAACAATAAAAGAAAGAAGATTAATAGTACCACTCGATATGATTATTGCACGTAGGGACTGAGAAGAATGAATATTACGTACATTTGTCAGATTCTGGTTTGAACAGGTGTTGCACTCAAGAGCCCTTGTACTATGAGTAGTTCACACTCTAATAGTACTACTGTTTTCTTTTTTTTTTCTTTTCCTTTTCTGTCTTTAAAAATACGGCCGTTAAAAATATTTCCGATTTAATCAAGTCTTCACATTTTTTTTTATTCTTCAGAGAATTATCAGCAGAAAATCTAGTGACTCTATTCTAGCTAGTAAAAATGGAATTCCAGATTTAATTCTGATTTATTTTATTTATTTATTAGTTTGAACTTTGAAGAGTGAAAAGGATTGTTGTTAAATACAGTAACTCTTTCTGTTTTGTCACAATCGTCGGGTGGATGCACGTGGAAGGTAACATTCACAACAACATTATATGTTTTTTTTTTGTTCAATAATTTGTCTAAGTTTGAGATCATACTTTGATGATTTTCTTCTGCCTTAGTTTAATCATCACTTCTGTTGTTTGTAAGTTTTTATTTATTTCTTCATTTAGTAGTTGTTGCAGGATATTCTAAGATCATGTTTATTCTAGTTTTATGATGATCTGGGGTTTTATCTTTGTATATGTGCATGCTAGAGCTGAAATGATGTTATCATCTGCTGGATTTTTATTAGAATGCATTTCTTGTATCAGTTGTTACAAGTGGATTCTCAGTCCAGTGTTTTTAAGGCATTGCATGTGGTTTTTCTTAATTTAGATCTCTCTGCTTACAAATTATCTACTCAAAGAATTCATTCATGTTTCTGCTTTGACCATTTTTGCTTAATTTGGGAATGGATTTAGGCTTCTTTCCGTTTTTTCTTTGAATTTTGAACTATATATGTTCTGCAGGATTTACTTTCCGGTAGCTAGGCCAAATAAGAAGAATGTCTCGTTCGGGTTGTCATACTGAGAGAGGGGAATTGAGGATTTATGAAAGTTCGGATGAGGTTGCAACTGAATTAGCGGATTATATTGCTGAATTGTCCGAGGTTTCAGTCAAGGAGAGAGGATTCTTTGCCATTGCATTGTCTGGTGGTTCTCTCATTAGCTTGATGAGGTAATGCTGATAAGGTCGTTAATGTTGGTTGTGACTGTTAACATTGATACGGGTCGTTGATGTTGTTTCTTCTGTAACAGAAAACTCTGTGGAGCGCCTTATAACAAGACCGTGGATTGGACCAAATGGTATATCTTTTGGGCAGACGAGCGTGTCGTGCCAAAAAATCACGCGGACAGTAATTACAAGTTGGCAAAGGATTGTCTCTTGTCCAAGGTAATAAATTCTGGATCTTCTGTTATAATTCCACAAATATTCGCCTTATCATTTGCATTTCATGAGTTCAAGAATTAGTGAATTGTACTAATCTTAATCGCCGATTCTGGCTAACGATGAATTGTCAAGATGAATGCGTTTCCCATAGACCCCGTCTCAGTTGTTAGTCATAAACTTGGTTGCAGGTCTTTGTAACCTACTTATTTCTTAGTAGCTTCTGGGACACCACGAGTGAGATTTCTCGCCAGTTTCATCCCCTATATCCTATATCTGGCGATCTCTTTGTTGGAAACAATGCATCTGAAATAACTTAGCTTTCTGATTTTTATTATCTTTAGAGTTTTGTAACTTTTCTAGAGTTTCCATTTTTGTAATTCAATTTATAGTCTTTCCTATTTTGAAATCTAAAAGAACATCGTGTTCATTCAGCTCTTGTTCCCCTATTTCCTCCTAAGAGTCGTGTCCTTGGGAATGTGTGACCTACTAACATCCTCACACCCCTATAAATGTCACCAAGTAATCGCCCTTCAGCAAAATCTTAGGCACCAAATATTTGAAGGTCCAGTTTAAAAAACTGGTCATCTCCCTCTGATTAGCTAACGGAAAAACCGGTGTGCAGCAGTTAACTTGTTCGTCTAAGAATTTCTTTTGCGACCTAATGAACAGTTAATGAATTTTAACATTAAAAGATTTGAGGAAACTCAGAGCATTTTATTATTGGTTTTCTCAAATCTAAGCTGCATTAGTTCTGACATTGCTTCTGCTTGTTGCCATCTGCTTGGAATAGGTGCCCCTGATTCCAAGCCATGTATACTCCATCAATGACTCATTGTCTGCAGAGGAAGCTGCTAGCGAGTATGAATTCGTCCTACGTCAATTGGTGAAGACCCGAACAGTTGGCGTTTCAGAGATCAATGATTGCCCGAAGTTCGACCTGATTCTTCTTGGGATGGGACCTGATGGACATGTCGCATCACTATTCCCAAACCACATGATACTTGAAGAGGAAGATGAATGGGTCACATACATCACCGACTCTCCCGAGCCTCCACCCGAAAGGTTAACTTTTACTTTGCCAGTCATCAACTCAGCATCCAACGTCGCAGTTGTTGTGACAGGCATCGGCAAGGCGGAAACTCTACACTTAGTAATTGATGATGTGGGACCAGATTGTTCAGTGCTACCTGCTCGAATGGTTAACCCAGGTAACGGGAACTTGGTGTGGTTTTTGGACAAATTAGCAGCATCAGAACTCGAGGCCTTCAAGTGCACAGAGCAGGAAGGGAAATCCAGAAAGTGAATATCATGCTCAGAGAGAACCGGAAAGTTAATCATGCTCAGAGATTCAGACTCAGTTATGTATGTAGGTGCCAGAACTCAAACCATATGGAACTCTTTTGTTCCATTTTTTTCATCCTTAAATCGTTCTCATTTTGCAATTCATTCTCCTTTTGCTCTCTAGTGTTCTGTGTCTGTGAATTTCCTTTTTGTTGTTGTTAATAAACAGCCTCACAAGTAGAACTGCTAGTCAGAATACTTCAAAATCGGCTGTAGCTGTATCTTGGCATGACTACACTTTCAAAGTTGGTGCTTGTCTTACACTTCTTTTGCGAAAATGAGTATTCTTTACTCTGTAAAGCTATATGCCCCTTCAAGTGACAAGAGAGCTGTCAAAATTTCACCAGGATGACCCTTCTTGGTTCACTGCTAGGTATGCAGTATAAGTCTTAATTTTTTAAAGGGTACAGAGACCACATCCAAGCACATTTTTATAGTGATGAAAGTTGATGTTCTACTTGTAAACGAAAACCTGCTCTATAAAAGACATCTCTCGATTACTTGATAAAATTCAAGAAGAAAGGAAGACAAAATATTCCCAAAACCCAGGCAAAGGCTTATTGCAAAGAGAGATCACAAATTCAAGTTTACAAGTTGTACTGTGAGCTTCTTTTCAGCCTGGGCACCAGCTTTTTATTTCACCTACCAATATAATGAAGTAAATGGTTGCCATAAGGGGACTTGAATTCTCATCACGCAGGTGGAATTCACGATCGACCCTCAGATTTGGTCGCCACCCACTCCAAAAACTTGACCTGAGAAGCCATAGCATCATCCCGATAGAGTTGATAATAATGGGATGCAGCTTCTTTTCCAACTGTGTAACCAACCACAGCTCCAAGACCCACAGCTAAGACGGCACCTGTTAGTAAAAAGTGAAAAAAAATGTGTAAATATGTTAATACAGGTAAATCCCATCCCTTACTAGCTACATTCAAATTCTTTCTTTTTACTATCCTGGCAATGCACACAAGTTGAATGGTTTTGAATGCAATATAAATCCCAGCAGTGATAATAAAGTCAACATAATCACTTTTAGTGTTAAGAAATCCGCTAGTTATTCAAAGTTTCAAAACGAACATGCATAGTAACTGATCAGTTCAAGGGATCCAATTTTCAGCGCAATTTCACACAATTGTTCAAATACGAGGTTTGCAGGAGAGCATGGTAAACATGGTACTCAATGGAAACAGCTTGTACTTTTACTATGGTGACCATATTCCAAAACTACACCAACCAAGGGGTAAAACAAAATCTAGTTCTAGCAAGAACACCCCTTTGAATATAAACTAATATAGCTAGTTTTTAACAATGGTAACACTAACCCCACCCCCATAATCCAACATCGGAACTTCATACATTATGGGTAGAAACCAAGGAAGTCGCTAAACCGCCACCTGACTGCTTAAAAGTAAAGTTGGACGCTTCTCCAGAGTAATAATCACTGCTTTGCATATTCTTAAGGGATTACACAGGACATTTCCATGCAGCCAGATAAATCTATACAAGAGACTGCAGTGCCAAGCAGGCCAAACCTAGGGAATCTATTTCTCTAGAATGAACACATACGAGGTCACAAAACATACTGAAAGGATAACGGGATTGAATAGCACTAATAATCATTAGCCAATGTCAACCGAAATTGAAAAATATCGCTACAAGATGACAGCAAAAGAACAAGGTTCCAGTAGTTCATTTTCTCATAACTCGTTTTGGTTTTCCAAAACTTACTAAGGAGACTTAGTGTGACAGCAGAAGATAAGCAATAAGAATACAACATTTGGTATTCAAACAGTAAAGTGAAAACAGTACCGTGAGGACTCTTTGAATATCTCCAGGCAGTTCCACCCAAATGAAGTGCTCCAACAGCGCTTCCTATTGCAGCTACTTTTGCTGCCTTCCTTGCATTTTCCACCTGAAGAAGAGTCAAGTGAAAAGAAAATTAACAAACTAGTTACAAAACTAACAAAAAGAAAGATCACATTAGGTCATTGAGAAAACTATTTTAGGCCATTCAGTCGATTAACAGCAATAATTAGCCCCGTGTCACATCGCATTATATGGAATTTCAACAGCAACAGGTCCTACATGGAATCAATTAGTTTATGGTTGCTTCAATATCTCATTCTCACAGACATGTCAAGATTAGATAAAAATCTCAGAAACACAGATATCTTAATTCCTTTTACACTTACAAAACCTAAAATCAATGAAATGAAAAATACCGAAATTATAAGAAATTTGTACGAATCTAGATTAAAAAAATAAAAATGAAAAGAGATTGGAAAAGAGAGAGAGGAGTAACATACGACGGGTCCATGGACAGGATCAATAGAGATGAAAGATTGAACATCAGAGTTAGACCATTTGATTCCTTTCTCAGTAGCATCTATAAACTTCTTATGATGTTCAAGGAATCCCATTAGAAGACGATTCAGATAACAGAATACAATAGATGATGAATTCTTCAATTTCGATTTCAATACCTCTTCTCGTTTTTCTGTTCCTGGTGTTTTTATTTTTATGTGCTCTGCCTGCCTGCCTGGGATTAACGGGGGGTCAACGAGGAAAAGGGCGAAGGGGAAATTAGGGGGAGACCCCAAAAAAAAAAAAAAATTCTCATTTTCAGGTCCACAATTAATTTTGGGTACTGTGACACCCATAATTATTTCCATGACATCCATAATTATATGAAATTATTAAAAACTTTTGCATGACGGATTATGCATCTGCATGACTGAGTTATGCATCAGGGATATAATTGGCAACTTAACTTGGACATAACATATCTAAAAATCCGCACCTTAGAAATTTACAAATTTTATATGGTTGGAAATCTTTTAAAGAGAGCTACGCAACGAGTACAAATAACAATATCATTTTTTTTTTTCATGAAAAAATCGGAGGTGATCATCGTTTTAGGCAAATTTTCGAAAACTTGATACATAACCATTATGCAGGCACCAAAAAGGATGCATAACGCATTATGCAGACGCATAACGAATTATGCAACCATTTTCTCGACTGCATAACGAATTATGCAATTGCATAACAAAGTTATGCATCTATAACAAGTTATGTAACCATTAATTTGGTTGATTTTAGCCGTACATATAAAAAATTGATGCATAATGCAGTATGCATCCATATTTACGGATGCATATCAGGTTATGCATCTATTTTCTCGATGCATAATGCATTATGTAGCCATATTTTCGGACGCATAACAGGTTATGCAGGTTTTCTGGACTGCAAACAGGTTATGCAGGTTTTCTGGACTGCATAACAAGTTATGCAACAAATTTTGTTGATGCATAACAGGTTATGCATCCATTTTCACGAATGCATAACATGTTATGCAGACAGTTTCTCGACTGAATGACATGTTATGCAGTCATAACCACATCATCATCTTCTTTCATGTTTCATTAACTCCCACGCACACCATTATCTTTCAGTTATTCAGGAGATCTTGGTCAAAATCATGTATTTACACCATCGTCTTCTTTCATGTATTTACACCATCATCTGCAATTAAACCTGCATAACAGGTTATGCAGGTTTTCTGGACTGCATAACAAGTTATGCAACAAATTTTGTAGATGCATAACATGTTATGCAGACAGTTTCTCGACTGAATAGTTGTTGCATAACATCAACACCACCATTCCTAACTCACTTCACTGATCCATTCATCCATTTGTTCGTAGCTCAATCATGACAACAACCATAATTATAGAAAATTTAACATTTTTCGGTCACAATATAACCCAAAACTGTATATGTTACTCGCACCAATAATTCCGTGTTGTTCTCAAACTCAACCATGTGCTAACCATTCCCAAAGATTCACAGAAGTCCAAGGCAAACCTGGTACAACAAACTATTGGTGACGAAACTTGAATTTGTGCAATCTTATTGGAATTACATAAGATCTAGCTCTTTCTGATCCCTTTGCTAGCACAGATCTTTCTACGTGCTTCAGTAAACAAGTTGCAAAAATGAAAAGTCGCTGCCATCGATTGCAGCCAACACAAACTATTCCCACCATCGTCGGCAGCCTTGAACTGGATCTGGAAACTCCAGTTCAATACAAACCAAAAACCCCCATTTCAATCGCTCTTGTCAAGAACAATTGAAGCAATTGGCCGGAATCCCAACCAACACCACTGGCTCAATTGAAATTTCCCATAACGCCATTCCATTATAGAACCCATCTCAAATAATATGCAATCATTACCTGCTACTATCTTCATTTATATCTACAACACCAATTTCCCGATCCTTCAAAATTCCGGCCACTAATCCTCAAATTCATAGCACAACAAATCAATTCAGCCGACATGATGCGTCCAATCATCACCACAAATCCATTGTTGTTGCTGTTAAATTCCGTCAATGAAGTACCCATTCGTTCCCATACCTTCTAACATCTTCTTCAATCAAACACAACACCAGATCGACTGTTTCCGTTGAATTTTGTGTGATATCTGGAACCGAAGTTCCCAGATCTAGAAATCTAAAAACAAAAAAAAAAAACTCGTAAAATCACAAGAAAACTATGAGATATAAAAACCTTGAGATAATAAGTTCATGAAATCAAACCTTGAGAGATTCATCACAAACATCAACATCATCTTCTTCTTCTCCTGGAACTCAAACAAACACAACACCATCACCTTCGTCTCCAACTAATCAATTTAACAAGCTTCCTAAGAACAGCTCACAAGATTTAACTCAATTCTATGAACTGAATTCGGCGGAGTAAGAACAGAAGAAGAAGATAAGAAGAACAAAGAGAGAAAACAAAATTTCATAATTATGGGTTTGAGAATAATTTTTCCCCAAAAAATGGGTGCGCGCCTTCAGTTTTCTGTTGGTGGGTTTCTCAGTAGAAAAATGTGTGAGAATGGGTCTCACTGTAGTTTTCACAAGGGAGAACATCTTAGACTCGGGCTTTTATTTTGTTGGCCCATAACTAGAAAACATAAATATACATTTTGGCTGAGGTCTTCAACCTGTCGGTGAATCACAAGCCAAGAACGATGGCACTACGGGGAAATGTTACCAGATTATTGGGAGAGAGTATAAGACAAAATATTTTCGATCTTGCGAATTTCCATGCCCTCCAATACCATGGTGAACGACGAATGCCTTTCGATCATGGAGTTCAGTTCTGGGCACTCTTCAAGAGTTTTACATTTGGATACTAAAGATTCTATACCTGTCCGTGGAAATTTCAGGATTTCTCACTTGGTAGACCTTGAGTTTCCGCTCTTCCAAAGTTGTAACTCTTTTTGTTGTATTCCTTGCATAAATCATACTACCAAAAGCCATGAAATTTCGAGCCAACATTTTTTAAATAAAATGCAAAATACGTACATAAATGTGGGACATACTTGACATAACTTGTTTGCAGGAGTGTCTTGAGAAAGGCGGTAACCTACGAAAAGGGTTGTACATATAGACGTAGTGAAGGAAATTCCATACAGAAGTTGTCAAAAAAAAAATAATGACATAGCCATCTTCTTCTAGACAAGATAACGTGCATGTCATATTTTCATGCAGTGTTCAACTGAGCTTCAACAGCTTCCCTGTAGCCAAGAATCAAGAAGCAATATAAGAAACAACTAGATGAGAATGTAATGTCACTAGGAAAAGAGACTCGGGGATACTTGAAGTAAATGACTTGGTGACATAATTGACTTAACAGATAAACGAGCGATAAAATATTCGTCTATCAAGTAAAATATGGGGAAATTGTTATTTTGGTAGTTCTTGAATCTAGATAAAACCATCTCGAGTTTTGATAGCCAGGACTGCCAGATGTAACTTCAAACTTCATTTTTTGATAAGGCAAAACATGAACTCAAGGTTAAAATAGATAAAATAAAATTAAGGGGGTAGCCGAGTAGTAGAACTGAGCCTGAATGCATCTTTAAGCTCTTGGTTATTAGGACTAAACTTCAAACCTTCGAGGAAGGATTCTTGCGCACGACTGTATCTCTGCAATACCAAATGCAACAAAAGAAACTTGAAAACACTGTCCGTCAAGATTAGCTGTGAAAAAAACCTAGAAAGCAACAAGATAAACATGGGAAACACGAAATGAGGAATACATTTCACTTTGTCTTTCTTTTGAAGGAAGGAAAAAGAAAGAAATACACTTACTTTTAGTAAGTTGTACGCTACACCAGCCCGATAGTATGCCTTAGGCCGATCTGGCCTTAGCAATATGCATGCTTGGGCAGTTCCTAAAGCCGACTCGCCATATTTCAAACGGGCCCAACACATACTCCGGTTAGAAAGTACATTTGCGTCATACGGATCAATTTCGCATGCCTATAGTCACGTCATAAAACAAAGTACATCAGTTATGTGATGGTTGCTTCACATAACATAAGAAAGAATGAAAAATGAATTAAAGATGGGAAAAAATGAGATAGCAATAGTCACTAAAAGCGACCAGGTAAAGAATTAATATACATGGATGAACATTAAAGACAGTATCAGGTAGGAACTCGTGAGAAGAAAAAAACAGTTAAAGCTTTTAACAGAGTTCAGAAAATGAGCAGAGCTCGAACAAACACCAAAGTCTGATTGAATCAACGAAAGTATATATTCTCAATAAACTGAAAAATATCGTGTCAGGGGCAATAAAATAATGAGAACAACCTTACACTGAACTATGATACGAGTATTGGAACTACTGAAAAAACAACCATTTGAAAGAAGGAAATGGATACGTAACTTTACGAAAAAGTTCCAGCCGTAGACTAATATTGTTCAGCCGTAGAACAATATATCAGCAACTAAATAGTTAAGACTAGACGAGCCTGCTAGGTTATGCAGCAGTGTCTAACCCTCTTGAACGGAGAAATCGGGATAAAAAGGTCAAACAGAGGTTATTCAAGGATTTACGATAGAAAGCTGAACATACGTTACTAGTCAAAAAAACTCAAATTGGAACCTCCAACAATGACAACAAAACTTATGTAGGTAACAATGAATTCACTGTCATAATTTCAACTAAAAGCATCATCATTATGTAATTCAGGGTTCACTTCCATCAAATGATATATAGTCATCTTCAAACAAACGGTACCTGTGAATACTAATATAATGCCTTATAATAGTCCTGTTTCTTGAATGCTTCTGCGCCTTTTTCCTTTGCCTCTTGAAACTTCTCATTGGCTTTCAGCTTCCACTTCAAAGTTAAGGACCTCACAGTTATTAATACAAACTTTATATATGTACACAACAAAGGTTACAAAAACAGCAGCTATGACATGATAGAAATCACACTTATGTAATATTAGGGCAATCTTCCAGTATGTTGTTGAGCATGTTCATACTACGGTCAAGTCTGATTTGAACATGTAGTTAGCTTTTATATGATGTTTAGTACTAAGGCATGAAGGTTAAGGAGCTGAAATTCCAACATCTCCATCCATGGAAAAGAAGAAAGTTGCAAAGGTATACCAAGGGTCTACCAATGATGCAAGTTAGTTATTGTGGTAATTGAATATTTGTCCCTACTTTTGATGGACTTTACAAATATCCTTATCACACAATAAATATGTCCCTCTCTATTTATAAGCCCATCAGGGGTCCAATAAGAATTTTATTTCTTCCAAATTTGCCATATATCTATTGTTTTTATCTATCCCTACTTATTTCTTCTTCTTCTTCTTCTTCTTCATTTAGCAGCGAACCATCATCTCCATTGCTCCACCAAATCTTATTCTAATTTAAATTATCTGAATCTTATTCTAATTTAATTTAATTTAATTCTACAGTTGGAACTAATCCAAATCTGGCAAATTTTTCTTCCCACAAAAACTTTGCCCCAGAATTCACTAAGTATACCAAAAAATTCATTAATTTAATTTTTATCTAATTAAATTAAGTTAAAATTAACTAAATAAGGGTTGTTTAGTCATTACAAAATTATTTGAGATAAGGGATTTTTGATATTACTTATGAGTGACCCGTTTTTATCCTATTAGATGACGCTCCTCTAATGAAATGTGACGCCCCAATAATAGCCTTCATTCAATAACTCTTTTATCTTCTCTCGTTTTTCTGTTCTTGGTGCTTTTATTTTTATGTGCTCGCTGCCTGCATGGGATTAGTGGGCACTGGGAGGATTTCTGAGGAAAAGAGAAGGAACATCTCAGAGTCGGACTTTTACTTCGTTGGCCCATAACTAGACCTTTTGGCTGAGGTCTTCAAACTAGAGGTGTAAATTGGGGTGTGTCAGCACGAGCCCAGTCCAGCACAACACGTTAAATTTCGAGCACAGTCCAGCCCAGCACGGCACAACACGTTAGTTAAATGGGACGTGTTGGGTTTGACTAATTGGCACAGTAGCACAACACAGCACGCGACACGGATAAACACGTGACCCAGCCCAGCACATCACGTTAAGAAAGCACGTCATAACGTGTACAAATATACCATATAACAAGGCACAATACATCACATTTTTTGTACATTTCATAAAAGAATCACTATTCTAGCTAGTTTTTAATATTTTATGCTGGCTTATTTATAACAACACATATAATACCTTAATATATTTCAATATCATTGTTATAATGTCGTCACATATATTTAACTACAACATTAATTTATATGACAATAATTCAATTTAATATTTAATGGGCTATTTCTTTTTTATTGAATAAACTTGTTAATTTTACTTGAAACAATTTCAAATGATATGTTCTCTAATTAAATTCTTGTGATAATTTCCGACTTAATGTATACATTAAGTGATTTCAAATTGTTTATAGCACGTGTGCAAGCACGACACGTTTATTTGTGTGCTGCGCCTGTGGATTGTGTCGTGCCTAGCTTTTGACTAGTAAAACGCAGCACGACACAGCACGGCACATGGCACGTGAAGCACGCGATTTCGTGTGCCGAGCTGTACCGGACCGGCACGTTTTACACCTCTACTTCAAACTGTCGGTGAATGACATATTTCACAGGCTAAGATCCATGGCACTACGGGGAAATGGAACTCAAATTTGGTCTAAAATGTTACCAAGAATGATAGTCCACTTCCACTTATGCCACGGCCAACATTGCTGATACCAAATTATTGGGGGAGAGTATCATATTCCGGCAAAATATTTTCGAATTTGTCTTATATGAACTTCGGTGCCCTCCCATATAATCCGATGCCCTTGTTAGTAATCATGGCAAACAATCTGATACTCTCGTTAGTAACCATGGCAAACAACGGATGCCTTTTTATCGTGGGGTTAATTTTGGGTACTCTTTCAAGAGCTTTGCATTCAATCATGGAGTTTAATTTTTGGTACTCTTTCAAGAGCTTTGCAGTAGGATACTTCAAGCTGGACCCTACCATCTATATCGGTCCTGGAAATTTCAAGATTTCTCCCTCGTGGACATTGAGTTTACGCTTTAGAGTCTGTTTGGTACAGTTTTCAAAATCAGTTTTCTGTTTTAAAAAACATAAAATAGAAGAAAAAAAACGTGTTTGGGTAGGGACATTTTCAGAAAATGATTTCTATTTGTTTTCTGTTTTTGAAAACAACAAAATTATTGTTTTCTATGTTTTCTCTTTTTTCTTTTTTTGTTTCTTCTTTTTTTTCAGAATAAAGTAAGAGAAGAATGACTGCAATTGAGTCATGGCTAGTATCACTATACCTCTTAGACGAGTCTTTACATTTAATTTGATTTAGTTGATTTTTTTTGTTTTCAAAAACAGTTTTTATCCTACCAAATAATTTTTAGAAAATGAAAACAAGGAAAGAAGGTATATTTTTAAAACAACGGGAAAGTATTTTTGAAAACTGTTTTTAAAAATTGTACCAAACGGTCTCTTAAATTTTTCATCCTTTCATAAATCATACTACCAAAAGTCAAATCAAATGATGAGATTGAAATATCAGGCGAACATATTTTTAAACAGAATACAAAATACTTAGGGTAAATGTTGAACATATTTGACATGACTTGTTTCCAAGATTGTCTTGATAAAGGAACCTAAGAAAAGGGTTGTACATATAGACACAGTGAAGTAAATTCCATACAAAAGTTGTCAAAAAAGAAGCGGCCATCTTCTTCTAAGCAAGATACTTTGCATGTCATGCGGACTTCAACTGAGCTTCAACAACTTCCCTATAGCCAAGCAGCGAGAAGCAATATAAGGAACAACCAGATGAATATCACCGGGAAAAGAGACTCGAGGACACTTGAAGTAAATGACTTGAGAACATAATTGGCTCAAAAAATAAAACCAACGAGAAAATGTTGGTATATCAAGTAAAAAATGAGGAAAATTCCATTTTTATTACTTCTTGAATCTGATAAAGATAAAGTATAAACCATCTCGAGTTTTGACTGCCAGATGTAACTTCAAAGTTGATTTTGTGATAAGACAAAACATTAACTCAAGTTTAAAATCGATAAAACAAAATTAAGGGGATAGACGGGTAGTAGAACTGAACCTGTATGCATCTTTAAGCTCTTGGTTATTAGGACTCAACTTCAAACCTTCGACGAAGGCTTCTTGCGCACAACTGTATCTCTGCAATAAAGAATGCAACAAAAGAAACTTGAAAACACTGTCCGCGTTTTTTTGTTCTCCTGCTTGATAAGGAGTAAAAATTTGTGTTCTAAAAAATCAAAGACGAAAAAAACCTAGAAAGCAGCAAGATAAATAGCGGAAACACGAAACAAGAAATACATTTCACTTTATCTTTCTTTTGAAGGAAGGAAAAACAAAGAAAGAAAGAAAACACTTACTTTTAGTAAATTGTATGCTACACCAGCCCGATAGTATGCCTTAGGCCAATCTGGTCTTAGCAATATGCATTTATTGGCATTTTCTAAAGCCGACTTGCCGTCTTTCACACGGGCCCAACACATACTCCGGTTAGAAAGTACATTTGCGTCATAAGGAGCAATATCGCTTGCCTATGTTCGCATCATAAAACAAAGTACATTAGTTATGCGATGGTTGCTTCACATAACATAAGAAAGAATGAAATAATGAACTAAAGATGGGAAAAAATGAGATAGCAATAGTCACTAAAAGCGACCAGGTAAAAGAATTAATATAGAGGGTATTAAGTTCATCGATAAAAGGCGGTATCAGGTAGAAACTCGTAAGAAGCAAAAAAATATAGTTAAAGCTTTCAACAGAGTTTAGAACATGAGCAGAGCTCCAACAAACACCAAAAGTCTGATTGAATCAACGAAAGTATATATTCTCAATAAACTGAAAATTATGGTGTCAGGGGCAATAAAATAGTGAGAACAACCTCAAACTGAACTAAAATAGACTTCAAGTATTGGAGCTACTGAAAAAACAACCATTTGAAAGAAGGAAATGGATACGTAACTTTACGAAAAAGTTCCAGCCATAGACTAATATTGTTCAGCCGTAGACCAATATATCAGCAACTAAATAGTTAAGACTAGACCAGGCTGCTAGGTTATGCAGCAGTGTCTAACCCTCTTGGACGGAGAAATCGGGATAAAGAGGTCAAACAGAGTTTATTCAAGGGTTTATGATAGAATGCTGAACATACGTTACTAGTCAAAAAACTCAAATTGGAACCTCCAACAATGACAACAAAACTTATGTAGGATAAAATGAATTCACTGTCATAATTTCAACTAAAAGCATCATCATTATGTAATTCAGGGTTCACTTCCATCAAATGATATATAGTCATCTTCAAACAAACGGTACCTGTGAATACTAATATAATGCCTTATAATAGTCCTGTTTCTTGAATGCTTCTGCGCCTTTTTCCTTTGCCTCTTGAAACTTCTCATTGGCTTTCAGCTTCCACTTCAAAGTTAAGGACCTCACAGTTATTAATACAAACTTTATATATGTACACAACAAAGGTTACAAAAACAGCAGCTATGACATGATAGAAATCACACTTATGTAATATTAGGGCAATCTTCCAGTATGTTGTTGAGCATGTTCATACTACGGTCAAGTCTGATTTGAACATGTAGTTAGCTTTTATATGATGTTTAGTACTAAGGCATGAAGGTTAAGGAGCTGAAATTCCAACATCTCCATCCATGGAAAAGAAGAAAGTTGCAAAGGTATACCAAGGTCTACCAACGATGCAAGTTAGTTATTTACACACATCGAACTTTCCTTATACGCAACCCATGGCTAAATTGGAGAGCCAAACTATTTCTTAGCAATCTATATGCATTTGCACGAAATTATTTCGTTTAGATTTTTGCCATAAAGAAAAGAGTCCAGCTTTTAATACTGGAAGAAATATGAGGCGAAAATGATGCAACCTGGGCCAGTTGATTCTAAGTACCCAGTCAAGATTTTTCGCTTTTTTCGTAAGCATTTAAAATATGAACTAAGTACTTAGTCAAACTCTAATCCCATAGTTTTCACAGATAGCTAGAGGCGTACACCGGAAGATTGCCGTAATGTTTAAGCAACAATGATAGAAGAAAGGCCGCCCTTATTTGGTTTCAAACTACAGACGCAAGTTATATGTTGCCCACCTGTTCCTTAGCTTGATCAGATTGTACATGTGTAATTACTCCACCAACGCTCCAGTCGATATACCCCGGAATACGAGAAGTAACAGAGAAAAGAATCTCAACATCATGATGATGACCTTTGACTGCGGCAATTTCTAAGAGTATGTGTCCAAACTGCGATAAAAACAAAGTTGAATTTCTTGAGCCAAATTATACACCAAAGAGAATTTAGGATTTATTGTCAGTTCGTATACAACGCCAAAAAAATTGCATAACACAATATCTAGCAAACCCACCATTCAAAAGTGCAAGATCTACGTTTAAATAAAAGTCGTAGATATTTGGAACCATTTATAGATTCAGAAAGCTGGGCCTAGATAAGCATTAATAAAAAGGTTGTTTACTTGCATAAAATTCATATGCGTACGAAATAAGTCATAAGGTCACATCGATATTTAGATGTGTCACCAGAATGGGACCTTAATTAATATTATCATACTGTGGTGTATTAGTTTCCTAATTATAAATTTAGCAGATCACATGATGGATGAAAAGTCTTAACACGTTCTAACTCCGCAATAAAAAACGATTTGATCTTTTCATGGATCACCTAAACGGTGAGGAGATTTCCCTCAAATATACGCACATGTGACATCAGTAATACATGCAACAAAGCATGTCATCCAGATATATTGAGCTTGCATGTAGAGAGTAAAGATGGGTCCACAACTACACCGAAATAGTGAAGTTAGAGATAAATGAAATATGTAAAGGTTAAATAACATTACACAATTTGTAACATCGGGACTATCAGAAGTGTTACTCCATTCGATCCACCATCCGGGCCAGCACCAGCCTACAAAGATGGCAGGAGGTAGAAAGTTTTTCATAATATGCAGGCATCAAATATCGCGTAAGTACTCAGTAGGATCATACTAGACAACTTGCTAAAGTTTAAAGCATCTATTTCATTCAAAACATATTGTGCCACTACTAGAGCTTACTAAAATAATTTTTTGACCAATCTGGGAGCAACTTATGCAGAAAACAGAATCACCACTGAAATCTCAAATCTGTTTTGTACAATGCTTCTTTGGTGACAGGCTGACAGCATGACAGCATCTCTGGAATCTCCTAAAAGCCTAGATTGTCTGTCATACATCTGCATCCACATTTTATTTCCTCTTGGGTTATATTATATGTACTTTATACAAAATGATTACACAAGTAACTGACATCTTAATTATGCATCAAACAAAACTCCAGCTAATATCAGTATCCAAGATACTAGCAGTCTAGCTCTTGATTTTGCTGTCAATTTCAATCATCCCAGACACTGATATACTTGGCCGAAATATTTATAAAAATGTGAAAACGACAAGATTTATGTAATATGCAAGCAAAGAGAAGTAATTCTATTACCGCAAAAGAAATTGAAAATAAAGAGAGAACAGAACTACAGCTACTGCTAAGAAAACTCTCAAGGGCAGGCCTGTCACAGGGTGATTAAATTTGATACCTCAAGTAAAAGCTCGACGCATCGTAATGATTGGGGTAGACCAGATACAATAGATACCGTCAGTGGTGTATACGAACGAAAAGACATCAAATTAGGCTGCATGGACAAAAGAAAACGATATCATTTGCTATATGATAACATGTGCAATTGTGAAATGTTTTCATAAACATCCAGTAACCTAACTCACATCTGCATTGTGATCCAACAAAATTTGTATCGCCTCGAGTTGGCCGTTAGCAGCAGCCACTTCTAGGGGTGACAGTGTAGCACCATCCACTTCTAGGGGTGTCAGCGTGCCATCTTCACATGAACCATTTACATTGACACCTCTGAAAAGTAATCTGGAGAGTATCTCTGTGTATCCTGCAGGTGACCTCACATTAGATTCCATGCCCACAAAAAAAAAGAAGCTGAATAGATATAAAACAATCATCATATAATCAAAAAAAAAAAGATAACGTCAATGGTACACAAGCAAGAATTATCTTATTGCACGATAGAGCATTCTTCTATGGCTATAGCAGAAACCTCAGCTTTTATCTTAAGAAACCATATGCGTAACATGAGAAAAGTTGCGAAAATAATGCACACATTTTTTTTAAAAATGCTAGATATGTGGTATACCTTTTTGAGCAGCATAGTGCAGAGGAGTAGAACCATTGGTGTTGGATGTATTAGGATTAGCACCCTTTCCAAGTAGATAATCAACAGTGTTGATATCCCCATCCAGTACTGCATGAAACAATGGAGATTCACCTGTCCAACAACAAAATCAGCAGTAAATTGACATCCATTCTTAAACTAAGCTCTAAATTATTATGATTATACACCTTTTGCATCATCTTTCATGTCAACATCAAGTCCCAATTCTTCAATCAAGTATTTGAGAACATTTAACTTTCCTTCTGTGGCAGCAAAATGAATAACTCCTACACCATTATCATCTTTAATACTCATCACTGTGTTTGCTAATCCTCTTCCATCATCATGAGAAATCTTAGAATTGGTACTACAGGATTATTATTCATTACAGACTCAGATAGACAAGTGACTATTTATAAGACTCACATGACCTACACACACATGTGCACAACATAACCTTGACAATAGTCAACAGACAGAATATATATCCTAATACACCCCCCACAAGCTATTACTTGCACAGCACAGGAATAGCTTGGAAACAAGTGAAAAACATTACACCCCCTCGACAAAAGAAGAGAATAAGAAAAGAAATATTGTCTCAAGGTTACAGCCAACAAGAGGCAGTTTCACAAACCAAACAAAGACAATAGCAGGTTATGAAGTTAAACCACCAACTCTGACAGCAACTTGGAGAAGAACCCCAGCATTACTAGAACAAGAAGCAGCAGCAGAGGCTCAAGGTGAAGTAGCAACTTATCTTGTGCATTGTTGATCCATTTGGTAATCAAGTAAACCCTTAAGAAGTAGTGATAACAGTAGAAACATTCAATGGAAGGATCTCAAAGACCAACTGTTGTAGCAAACAAACACATGTGCATAACCTCAACAGACCAAACTTGTAGACAAAGTGTGAAAATGCACAAGAATAACTAGCAGCAGCTGTAGCAATAATTCCCAGTAGCCACAAAGAACCAATAACAATATCAGAAGTAAAAGAAGGAAGTATCAAACTGCAGCAACAAGCTCAACAGTAAAACCATTCACATCAAATAGAACTTCGAATGCAGTAAGCATTCTAAGCTGAAGTAACAGAAGTAGTCGATGATGAAGCATTGGAACAATCAACTCTGACTGTAATGGTTGAAAAGAACAAGCTAAACTCGTTCAACGAGTAGCAATATCAGCAGTATTAAAAACTCCCAGCAAAGGAGACCAGCAATAGGTATTGAAAAAGTATTTAGAAACTAGTTATTGAAACATTTTAGGACTAGTTCTGTAAAGATATTAGGTATTGTTGAAAAAGATATTTAGAAACTGGTTTTTAAGTAAGTTTTTAGGACCAGAATCTGTAAAGATATTGATCAACAAGTGACCAAACTGGCTATTGAAAAAGTTTGTAGGACCAGTTGGTATGTTGGTGTTCTCTGTTGGTTAAGAGACTCAACTTGATTTTAGATGAAAACTGAGTATTGAATTGATTTTAGTACCAGTTCTGTAAGGGTATTGAAAAATGTTTAAAAGGTAATGAAGGTATTGAAAAATTTATTGAAAGAGATGTAGTATTGCTGTGAAATGTTACCTGAGATGTAGTATCAACACTTGTACATGTAGAACCAGTTCTCATTAAACGTTAACTCCACTAGGTTATGAGCTTAGCATTCAACTTCTCATGCTCTACTTGAGCCAGTTCAGTATGAGCTTCAGTAACAACAATACCAGAGTTTCAAAAGTCTTGTTAACAACAGCAGCAACAAGCTGTCTGATATTTGCAATGCAAATCAGGAGACCAAAATGAATAAGTTCTAACTGAACGTTATTACCCTCAATACAATAGAACCCTCCAGCAAGAAGTGAACAAAAAATAGACTCACACACCAGTAATTTCTGCTTTACGACATAAGAGACCCATCTTCAAGAAGTAATTTCTTTTGATCATTCTAGTAATCAATCCAAACCAATTATCTACCAGGACTTCCAAAGATTAATTGACAAAGATCCAAAATCTATAATTGCAGATTCATTGATTCTAACACCATTTAACGAAATTTTGTCTCAATTCTCAAAACTTTAAACCAACAAACTCTGATTTGGGAACAGAGTAACAATTTTAGTACCATAAGGTTGTGATTTTAAGGAAAACCCCAAAAACCCAAAGAAGGTGATTTTGTTGATGAGGAAGATTTTAACTTTTAGGGTTTGAAAAGAAATCATGAGTTGATGGGTAATGAACTGATAAGCAGAAAATAAGAATGGTGGTGATGATGATCTAGTGGTGGGTTTTGAAGAATTAGAAGAAGAAACAGCTTCAAAGAAGGGTTAGGGTTAAAAATATGAATGAATCTTTGTAAAGAACATAATCATTAACCAACAATTTCAAGACCCCATAGTTGAAAACCCTCATTTGAATTAACAATTGAGAATATTTGTAATTTTAACAAAAAATTACCTCTATCAAATACAAATTCATCATCGTTCTAGCCAAAAAACCCCAAATTTCTGATCATTACAACAGCGGAAGTAGAGCTTCTTCTTCTTCTTCTTCTTCTGACCTTTTGATGATGATGATGATGCAGCGGAAACTAAAGATTGATTCTCCATTGAAGAAAAGTACGGAAATGAAAACTTAGGATCGAAAAAGAATTTTAATGGGTGTTTTTCCCGAATGATACCATGAGAAATCTTAGAATTGATATTACAGGATTATTATTCATTACAGACTCAGATAGACGAGTGACTATTTATAAGACTCACATGACGTACACACACATGTGCATAACATAACCTTGACAATAGTCAACAGACAGATTATATATCCTAATACATCATATTTTGCAATCAATTCTGATCAATTTAAACACAAATTGTGTAAAATTAGACAGTAAAATTAAGCTTAAAGATGTTCCTTGATACATTTTCAAAATTACTTACCCTTTAACCGGTTTAATTTACCGCTAGTAGCCGCACTGAGAATAGCGTCACGTTTCATAACTGAAAGTGAAAACGAATCAAACAATAAAAAAAAAAGGATTGAAACATTTCAGGGTTTTACTGAAAAGAAAGGAATACATACAATCCGTTATTTACCGATAATAAAAATAATAATAAAATAAATACATACAATCACGACAATCCATTTCCCGGAAAGTGCATTGATCTACAGGGTTCCAGCATCCAGTAAAGCTATGGAACTGGAGGAAGAAGATGAATAGCCCTCAAGGGAAAGTTTCTTGCTTATTATTATTTACTTTGTTTATATCTCCCATTTATTACTATTCTTATACCAATCTCTGCCTGCCTCGTAACTCGTAAGTCCAAAACGAATCAATTATTTTGACTTTTTTTTTGACCGACGAAAGACTTTTCTGTTGACCCAAAAAGACTTTGTTCCGATATGTTTTATCTAGCAACATCATAATCTAACCATTTGAGATATAATTGACTTGATTGTGATTTGTAAAATGAAATAATTTGATTGATTTAATACAGTTTATAGTTGCATAGTTTTTATTACAAAGCTTATAAATGCACATATACTTTCTAGGTTTATCCCAGTATCTAGAATCGATAGATAAATTCAAATACATATTTAAACTTCTAACTAACTTATCTGCATAACTATTACAAGTTCTTTTGATGTGAAAGAAAGAAGAACTAGCAAAAAATTTGTCATAGTTCGGAGCTAAAAGCAAAGTAGCTTTTGGCACTCTTTCAAGAATTTTGCATTTGGCATACTAAAGATGCAAACTGGGCTGGGCTCTACCATATGGGTCGGTGGAAATTTCAGAATTTCTCGCTCTTTCAAAGTGTTAAATTTTTATGTTATATTCGTTCATGACTATCCGGAGCCAAATCAAATGATCACGCGAACATTTTTTTTAAACAGAGTGCAAAATACTTATGATAAAAGTGGGACATATTTGACATAACTTGTTTCCGAGATGGATAAGAAAAGGACTGTACATATAGACATAGTGAAGTAAATTCCATACAACAGTAGTCCGAAAAGAAATGCCATGGCCATCTTCTTCTAGACAGGATACTTTTCACGTCATACAACAGCTTCCCTGTAGCCAAGCAGCAAGAAGCAATATAAGAAACAACCAGATGAGAATGTAATATCACCAGGAAAACAGACTCGGGGACACTCGAAGTAAATGACCTGGGGACATAATTGGCTTAAAAAGTAAAACCAAGGAAGAAAATGTTTGCCTATCAAATAAAAAAATGGGAAAAGTATAATTTTGGCACATCTTGAATCTGGATAAACCATCTCGAGTTTTGATAGCCAGGGCCCAGGACTGCCAGATGAAGTTACTTCATTATGTGATAAGACAAAACATGAACTCAGGGTAACTTAAAATAGATACAACAAAATTAAGGCATACTATCGGGGTGGTAGAACTGAACCTGAATGCAGCTTTAATCTCTTGGTTATTAGGACTCAACTTCAAACCTTTGAGGAAGGCTTCTTGCGCAGAACTGTATCTCTGCAAAAACCAATGCAACAAAAGAAACTAGAAAACACAGTCGTCTTTTTTCTTCTTTCTTTCTTTTTCTGCTTGATAGGAGTAATACATTTCACTTTGCCTTTCTTTTGAACGAAGGAAAAAAAAAAAAGAGAAACACTTACTTTTAGTAAGCTGTACGCTACACCAGCCCGATAGTATGCCTTAGGCCAATCTGGCCTTAGGAATATACATGCTTCAGCAGCTTCTAAAGCCGACTCGCCGTCTTTCAAACGGGCCAAACACATACTCAGGTTAGAAAGTACATTTGCGTCACAAGGAGCAATATGGTTTGCCTATATTCGCGTCATAAAACAAAGTACATTAGTTATGTGATGGTATGCTTAACATGACACAATAAAGAATCAAGAAATGAACTAAAGAGGTCAAACAGAGAGTTTATTCAAGGATTTGCGAAATAATGCTAAACATACATTACTAGTCAATTAAATCTCAGAAAACTCAAATTGGAACCTCCAACAAAGACAACAAAACTTATATATGTGTTAAAGTGAATTCACTGAAGTTAACAATTCTCGCCGTCATAAGTTCAACAAAGAGCATCATCATATGTAATTTAGGGTTCAATTCCATCAAATGGTAAATATAGTCTTAAAAAGAAAATGTACCTGATAGTACCAAAATAATGCCTTATGATAGTCCTGTTCCTTAAATGCATCTGCGCCGTTTAACTTTGAATCGTGAAACTTCTCCACGGCATTCAGTTTCCACTTCAAAGTTAAGGACCTCACAGTTACTAATACAAATTTTATACATGTACCGCAACAAAGGTTACAAAAGCAGCAGCTATGACATGATAAAAATCACACTTGTGTTACATTTTAGTACAACATAGATACATGTAAATAAAGAAAAAGGATCACGGGCTATGATGCAGCTTTGATAGTTGATGTAGACCATTAATTGATTCGTTTCTATGCACTCACACGAAGTTAGTTCATTTAGATTTTTTTCATAATGAAAAGAGTCCAACTTTTAATATCGTAAGAAACATGAGGCGGAAATGATGCAACGTGGGCCAGTTGATTCTAAGTACCAAGTCAAGATTTTTATTTTTTAGTGAACATTTAAAATGTGAACTACTTATAGTCAAATTCAAAGCCCATCTTTTTCACCAATAGCTAGAGGCCGCCCTTATTTGGTTTCAAACTACAGACGTAAGTTATATGTTGCACACCTGTTCAGTAGCTTGATCAGATTGTACGTGTGTGATTACTCCACCAATGCTCCAGTCGATATATCCCCGAATACGAGAAGTAACAGGGAAAAGAATCTCCACATCATGGTGATTACGTTTTCTCGCGGCAATTTCTAATGGCGTGAGTCCAAACTGTGATAAAAACAAAGTTGAATTTCTTAAGCCAAATTATACACCAAAGTGAATATAGGATTTATTGTCAGTTTGTGTACAACGTCAAAAAAAAATGCAAACACAATACCTAGCAAACCCATCATTTAAGAGTGCAAGATCTACGTTTAAATAAAAGTCATACATATTTAGAACCATTTTATAGATTCAGAAAGATGGGCCTAGATAAGCATTAATAAATAGGTTGTTTACTTGCATAAATTCATCTGCGTACGAGATAAGTCATAAGGTCGCATCGACATTTAGAAGTATCACCAGAATGAAACCTTAAATAACATTATCATACGGCGGGGTATTAATTTCCTAATTATAAATTTAGTAGATCACATGATGGAGAAGTTGAACAGTCTTAACACATTCTAACTCCGCAAT
Organism: Papaver somniferum; assembly: GCF_003573695.1. Classification (NCBI taxonomy): domain Eukaryota; kingdom Viridiplantae; phylum Streptophyta; class Magnoliopsida; order Ranunculales; family Papaveraceae; genus Papaver; species Papaver somniferum. The sequence goes on from NC_039362.1 coordinate 4,927,657, forward strand.
AAAAAACTGACTTGATTTTTTCTTGGATCACCTAAATGGTGAGGAGATTTTCCTCTAAGTATCTGCACATTTTACATCGGTCATGCATGCAACAAAGCATGTCATCCAGATGTATTGAGCTTGCAGATAGAGAGTAAAGATGGGTCAACAACTACACCGAAATAGGGAAGTTAGAGATCATTGAAATATGTAAAGGTTAAACAACATTACACAATTTGTAACATCGGGATTAGCACCAGCTTGAATTAAGCGCCTGATGATTTCTGTTAACCCTTTACATGTTGCAACTATCAGAGGTGTTACTCCATATGATCCACCATCCGGGTCAGCACCAGCCTATAAAGATGGCAGGAGGCAGAAAATTTTTCATCATATGCAGGCATCAAATAGCATGAAGTACTCGGTAGGATCATACTAGACCAACTTGCTGAAGTTTAAAGCAGCTTATTTCATTGAAAACATATTGTACCCATACAGAACTTACTAAACTAATTAGCGGAGCAACTTCTGTGCCATCTCCGAAACTTCAATTCTGTTTTGTACTTTGCTTCTATGTTATCTCCTAAAAACCTACATTGTGTGTCATACATCTACGCCCAAATTCTATTTGCTCTTAGGTTATATGTACTGTATACAAAATGAGTCACCGACATCTTAATTATGCATCAAAAAAACTCCAGCTAATTTTAGCATCCAAGATACTAGCTCTTGATTTTGTTGTTAATTTCAAACATCCCAGACACTGATGCAGTTGGCCGAAATACTTATAAAAATGTGAAAACGACAAGATTTATGTAATATGTGATCAAAGAGAAGTAATTCTATTACCGCGGAAGGAATTGAAAATAATAAACCAAATCCAAAAGCTGAAATTAGAATAACAAGGTAAATATTGACTTGCCCTCTGGAAGACTATAATCAATAAAGAGAGAACAGAATTACAGCTACTGCTAAGAAAACTCCCAAGGGCAAGCCTGTCACAGGGTGCTTAAATGTGGTACCTCAAGTAAAAGCTCGATGCATCGTAATGATTGGGGTAGACCAGATTTAATAGATAGCGCCAGTGATGTAAATGAGCGACAAGACATCAAATTAGGCTGCATAGACAAAAAAAACCATATTATTAGCTACATATAGTTGGAAAAGAAATAATACAAACAAAAAAAGGTTACATAAATATATTAAAGAGAGAAATTCTTAGTAGTTGTGTTGTATAGCTAACCATGGTTGACTAACCAAATAGAATCTTCATTAGAGTATAAAATTGAACAAAACTCCTTTATCCGCTACTCACTAAATTATAATATCTCTAGAGCTCAAAAGAGCAAAACATATCCTAATATATGATGTCAAGTTCTGGATATAAGTGGTACAACAGATGAACCACATAAGAAACAGACAAGGGTTTTACAATGTAGATTATTAACAAGTGCACAACAGGTAACCTTACTAACATCTGCGTTGTGATCCAACAAAATTTGTATTGCCTCGATTTGGCCGTTATTAGCAGCCACATCTAGGGGTGACAGTGTAGCACCAGCCACTGCTAGGGGTGTCAGTGTACCATCTTCACATGAACCATTCACATTAACACCTCTGGAAAGTAATCTGGTGAGTATCTCTGTGTATCCTGCAGGCGACCTCACATTAAGCTTTATGGCCACAAAAGAAAAAGATGCAGAATAGATTTAAAACAACCATCATACAATCCAAAAAGAAAAGATAACGCCAATGGTACATAATCAAGAAAAGATATGTGATATACCTTTTTGAGCAGCATAATGCAGAGGAGTAGCACCATTGGTGTTGGATGTATTAGGATTAGCACCCTTTCCAAGTAGATAATCAACAATGTTGATATTCCCACCCAGTACTGCATGATAAAACGGAGATTCACCTGACCAACAACACAATCAGCAGCTAGACACAATACACAAAAACCCCCATTCTTAAATTATTGTTTTTCAGTATTTATATTACCTTTTGCATCATTTTTCATATTGACATCAAGTCCCAATTCTTCAATCAAGTATTTGAGAACATTCAACTTTCCTTCTTCAGCAGCAAAATGGATAACTCCTACTCCATTATCATCTTTGACACTCATCACTGTGTTTGCTAATCCTCTTCCATCATCATATTTTGCAATCAATTCTGATCAATTTAAACACAATTTGTGTAAAATTAGACAGTAATACTAAGTCTAAAGATGATATTTTTTCAGAATTACTTACCCTTAAATCGGTTCAATTTACCGCTAATAGCCGCGTTGAGAATACTGTCACGTTTCACAACTGAAAGTGAAAAAGAAAATCAAAAAGATAAAGAAAGACTGAAACTAATTGTTTGTTTTCAGGGTTTTACTGAAAAGAAAAGAATACATACAATCACGATATTCACGACGATCCATTTCCCGGAAAAAAGGATTTGATCTACAGTAAACTCTATGGACTCCAGGAAGAAGATGAATAGCGCTCAAGGGAAAGTGTCTTGCTTATATTGTTATTGGTATTGTTTTATCACTATTTAACAAACTAATCAACTATTTTACTAACTTTTCTTTTTCCAACTACTTTACTTTTGTTGAAAAAACATTCCACACTCAACTGACTTTCATACTTCTGACTGGCATGGCATGCAACTGATGTTTAGCATCTTCGATGAAAACCAATATCATGCTCAGTTGCATGCCAGAAATCAAACCGTATGGAACTAGTGTTCTTTGTCGTGTGAATGTCCACTTTGTAACAAGTTACTGGTAAGATGGCCTCATAAAGAAAGGCGTATCATCCATCATAGAACTGCTAGTCAAGATGCTTCAAAATTGGCTGTAGCTGTACCATGGCATAGCATGGCATGAACAACAATACTTTCAACATTGGAATTGTCTTACATGGAATGACAAAATTCTACAACTTCTAAACCCTAAACAGAAGACGAGAAAAATACACACTCTTTTTCTTCTTTTTACAAGGGATGATTAAGATCCCTGCCCGTGACCGAGTACAACTACAACAACCACAAAAATCTACAAAAATTTGGTTAATAGTTTAAATCAACTACTTGCAGGTTCTAGTGTTCGATATTGCCTATGTGTTATTGTTCCTATGCCATTTTCATCAGTACATTAGTCTTCTTTCGGAGGGAAACTGTTATGCTTAAGGATTAGCTACTTCCTAAACACCCCAAGATCTTCACACAGAAAACAGAAAATTAGTGCGGAATTTAGAATCCACCTAAAAATAGAAGTCCTAAATAGAGAACTAATTCCTAAAAGAAATCAGATTCCTAAAGTGACTCGCAAACTGATTAGGAAATCGGTTTGGTCTTTCCTAAAATAAGGTGTTTCCTAAATCGAGCCAATAACTAACAATTCTCCACCTTGGCAAGATTTCTGGGACAACTTCACTATTCTCTAATTTCTCCACCTT